>NW_024070203.1:6004094-6169163 GCF_014754425.2 Oryx dammah
GTGCTCGGCGGCGACGGAAAGAGCGCGCGCCGCCCCCTCGGGCGCGCGCCGGGCCCCCGCGTGTGCTCGGCGGCGCGCGCGTGCAGCGCGGTGCGCCCGGAGGCGTCCCGGGGCCCGCACTGAGCTCCTCCTGGCGGGGCGCGGGCGGCGGGAGGGTCGCGCGCGGGGGGACGGAGGGCGGCGCGCCAACCTCCGAGCCGCGGTGCCCCTCACGTCACCGCTGCTTCCAGCCCGCACATCCAGGGAGCGCGGCTGTCTGCGCCTGGGAGGTCTGTGCACCTGCAGTTCCCAGCGCCGCTGCCGGCGGGGACTGATCGCCCCAGGGAGGCCAGGCCGGGGCTGCGGAGCGCTGGAAGGCGACCCCCGGGGCTGGGGGCGAAACTGCCGCACTAGGTCGCCTTTCTCTCTCTCTCTCTCTTTTTTTTCCCAGCGCCGACCTGTCGCAGCTTTTCCTTTCCGCACCTGGACTCAGAGAGATGGATCTCCCACCGCGGAGGGGGGCAGGTCTCGCCCCCCGCAAACGGCGCGCTTACCCGGGAGGAACAATACTAGTTTGTGTGTTTTTTTTTTTTTTTTTTCCTCTGCGAGTCTGCAATTAACATCTTACTCGTTCTGGCTGATACGGCGACCGAGGTTGGGCGTCTGCTTTGCTTTTTGCATGGCGATGGGATCGTGCCTATGGGGTCGAAACTTTTGTTTTCTTAATGCATCCAGTTCTTTTTCGAGTTTCCCTAGTAACATTTTGGGCACGGGGGTGACAAGGAGGAAAGGACAAGGAGGTGAAGCGACCAGATTCTCGATTTAGCAGGAAAAGAGGGGTAAATGTCTGCCACTCCCCACCTTGGTGTTCTTGCCTCCTGGACAGTTGGCTGACAAGTATTTGATGAACTAGCTTCCAGTAAGTGCAGCAAAAGGTTATTTGCCTACCGGGTATGCCTCTACTTGTAAACGCGGTTGGTACTTTGCAAAACAGGTGATAAAATAGTGCGTTGATGGAAGAGACCATGCTGGGGTAATTCATACAACGTGTAGAGTCTTCCTCAGGGTGAGTTGCTTGAGCGGCAGGTGAAGTTGAATAAAACACATTTCCATCATTTTCTCTCCTTACTTCTTCTGCATTTTTTTCTTCCTCATGTTGTTCCTCACTCCTGGGTCGATTGGATAGCGGGAACATCATTTTAAAAGAGAATTGTAGTGAAAACAGGAAGGTGTCCACGATCTGTTCACAGGAGTTGTCTGAAATGTTAAAACTGGTCCTTTACTGCTTAATACATATTAATAGGGTGACCCTCTTTAAGGCTTTTTCTTTTGGGACAAATGTTCAGAATAACACTCTGTAAGGGAAACAGTTAATCATTCCCCATGCAGCCGACTTTAACCGTGTTCCAGGAAAATTCACTGCTGAGAGCTGCCTGGGTGGCGTTTTGGTTTTGTGTCGTTTTGGGTTCGTTTCAATATTTTTTATTCATTTAAGAGACTGTGAAAGGAAAATAAGGTTATGTCCGGGGCATAATCCAAAACAGTGTTTTCAGCAAACACATTTTTTAAAAAAAATTAAAAAAAAACATTTAACAATACTAAGAAGCAGCACACATTTCATTTATTTCAACTTCCACAGAAATTGTGATTATGATACTTGCAAGACATTTCGGTCAATTCTGTTATTTTGCCAGAAGCGAAATAAAAGAGACTAATGGCATGCAAAATAAATGGAGAAAAGGAGAATGTTGCGTATGATTTGTACTTAAAAAGGAACCAATCTGAGGTTTAAATATACTTCTACTTTGCAATTAGAGGTTTCTCACATTATCTTGAATAGTGATTTAGTCGTTTCTTTCAAAATCTTGTGGGTCTCACGACGGTGACATAAGAATAACAGCCAAAAGGAACAATTTAAAAAGCCTTCATCCCGAAGGGAACGGAGCACTCACTCCCAGGGTCATTTATATTCCAGAGCAATGCTGGGCTGGGTTAGGGAGAAAGCCACCCTTAATAAAGCACTTCACCCTTCACACCGTCTCCCATAACCTTCATAAATTGCAGGCTACAGAGCCAGCCTGATGATCATCCTGCTGAGGTATATTTATAGCAGATGATTTGTGGATGATAAATATGCCAGGCAAGTGGCGGGCTCCAGTAACCCTAGGCTGGTCTGATTTGCTCAGGGAGTCAGAATCAAGAATCACAAAAAGAACGGTACGTGGAGAAATCTGGTCTCTGGCCCCTGACAACAGCACAGTCCCAAGAGAAGCCAAGGGAGAACCACCCTGCTCCCGTCTGCAGAGTTCCACCAGGCGACTGCACTGCTGATACACAGACTCCAGCCCCCACCCCCAAAAAAGGAGGGCAGCAGTTGAGACTCTCTGCCCTGTCTCCCTCTTGGGATTGGACTATTTCATACTTTAATGCAATTTAAATTCACCATTTCAAAGAATAATCATCAGCTTTCCCGTGGCCTTTCACAAGAGACACAGTTTCAGTCCCTGGATTGGGAAGATCCCCTGGAGAAGGAAATGGCAACCCACTCCAGTATTCTCGCCTGTCAAATTCCATGGACAGAGGAGCCTAGTGGGCTACAGTCCACGCATGGGGTCACAGAGTCAGACATGACTAAATAAGCACTCATGGTACTCTTGCCTCTAAACTGCCAGATTAATGTATAAAGTAATTTTCATTTAAGTAACCCAGATAACCACAATGATGTGGACTTTCCCCTAAACACAGACATTCTAGAATGTGAAGTCAAGTGGGCTTAGGAAGAATTACTATGAACACAGGATTGTTGGTATCTAAAGCCTAGCTTGAAGGATTTTGAGCATTATCTTGATAACATGTGAAAAGACTACGATTGTACAGCAGTATGAACATTCTTTGACATTGCTGTTCTTTGGGATTGGAATGAAAACTGACCTTTTCCCTTCCTTGGCCCCTGCTGAGTCCTTCACATTTGCTGACATATTGAGTACAGCACATTAACAGCATCATATTTAGGATTTGAAATAGCTCAGCTGGAATTCCATGACCTCCACTAGCTTTGTTCATAGTAATGCTTTCTAAGCCCACTTGACTTCACTCCAGGATGTCCAACTCTAGGTGAATGACCATACCATTATGGTTATTTGGGTCATTGAGACCTTTTTTGTATAGTTCTTTGGTGTATCCTTGCCATCTCTTCTTAATCTCTTCCTCTTCTGTTTTGACCATACCATTTCTATCCTTTATTGTGCTCATCCTTGCATGAAATTTTCCCTTAGTATTTCCAATTTTCTTGAAAAGATCTCTAGTCTTTTCCATACTATTATTTTCCTCTATGTCTTTGCATTTTTCATTTAAGAAAGCCTTTTTAAAATTATTTATTTATTTTAATTGAAGGCTAATTACTTTACAATATTGTGATGGTTTTTGCCATACATCATCATGAATCAGCCATGGGTGTACATGTGTCCCCTATCCTGAACCTCATCCCTCCTCCTCCATACCCCATCCCTCTGGGTTATCCCAGAGCACCAGCTTTGGGTGCCCTGCTTCATGCTTTGAACTTGCACTGGTCATCTATTTTACATATGGTGATATACGTGTTTCAGTGTTATTCTCTCATATCATCCCATCCTCACCTTCTCCCACAGAGTCCAAAAATGTGTTCTTTACATCTGTGTTTTTTTTTTTTTGTTTGTTTGTTTTTTTGCTGTCTTGCATATAGGGTCATCAATGCCATCTTTCTAAATTCCACATATATGCATTAATATACTGTATCAGTGTTTCCCTTTTTGGCTTACTTCACTTTGTATAATAGGCTCCAGTTTCATCTGCCTCATTAAAACTGACTCAAATGTATTCATTTTTATATCTGAGTAATACTCCACTGTGTATCTGTACCACAACTTCCTTATCCATTCATCTACCAATGGACATCTAGGTTGCTTCCATGTCCTGGCTATTATAAACAGTGCTGTGATGAACATTGAGGTACACGTGTCTCTTTCAATTCTGGTTTCTTCAGTGTATATGCCCAGCAGTGGGATTGCTGTGTCCTATGGCAGTTCTATTTCCAGTTTTTGAAGGAATCTCCACACTGTTCTCCACAGTGGCTGTATTAGTTTGCATTCCCACCAACAGTGTAAGAGGGTTCCCTTTTCTCCTTACCCTCTCCAGCATTTATTGTTTGTAGACTTTTTGATGGCAGCCATTCTGACCAGCGTGAGATGGTACCTCACTGTGGTTTTGATTTGCATTTCTCTGATAATGAGTGATGTTGAGCATCTTTTCATGTGTTTGTTAGCCATCTGTATGTCTTCTTTGGAGAAATATCTGTTTAGTTCTTTGGCCCATTTTTTTTGATTGGGTCATTTATATTTCTGGAATTGAGCTGCAGGAGCTGCTTGTATATTTTTGAGATTAGTTCTTTGTCAGTTGCTTCATTTGCTATTATTTTCTCCCATTCCGAAGGCTGTCTTTTCACCTTGCTTCTAGTTTCCTTCATTGTGCAAAAGCTTTTAAGTTTAATTAGGTCCCATTTGTTTATTTTTGCTTTTATTTCCATTACTCTGGGAGGTGAGTCATAGAGAATCCTGCTGTGATTTATGTCAGAGAGTGTTTTGCCCTTGTTTTCCTCTAGGAGTTTTATAGTGTTCCATTTAGATCTTTAATCCATTTTGAGTTTATTTTTGTGTATGATGTTAGAAAGTGTTTTAGTTTCATTCTTTTATAAGTGGTTGACCAGTTTTCCCAGCGCTTGTTAAAGAGATTGTCTTTACTCCATTGTATATTCTTGCCTCCTTTGTCAAAGATAAGGTGTCCATAGGTGTGTGGATTTATCTCTGGGCTTTCTATTTTGTTCCATTGATCTGTTTTTCTGTCTTTGTGCCAGTACCATACTGTCTTGATGACTGTAGCTTTGTAGAATAGTCTGAAGTCCAGCAGGTTGATTCCTCAAGTTCCATTCTTCTTTCTGAAGATTGCTTTGGCTATTTGAGGTTTTTTGTATTTTCATACAAACTGCGAAATTATTTGGTCTAGTTCTCTGAAAAATACTGTTGGTAGCTTGATAGGGATTACATTGAATCTATAGAGTGCTTTGGGTAGAATACTCATTTTCACTATACTGATTCTTCCAATCCATGAACATGGTATATTTCTCCATCTATTTGTGTCATCTTTGATTTCTTTCATCAGTGTTTTATAGTTTTCTATATGTACCACAGTTTTCTTATCCATTTGTTTGTTGATGGGCATCTAGATTGCTTCCATGTCCTGGCTATTGTAAACAGTGATGTGATGAACATTGGGGTACACATGCCTCTTTCAAATCTGGTTTCCTTGGTGTGTGTACCTAGCAGTGGGATTGCTGGTTCGTATGGCAGTTCTATTTCCAAATTTTGAAGGAATCTCCACACTGTTCTTCGCAGTGGCTGTACGCACTACGTACCCTCTCCAGCATTTATTGTTTGTAGAATTTTTGATAGCAGCCATTCTGACTGGCGTGAAATGGTACCTCATGGTACCCCAATGTTCATCACAGCACTGTTTATAATAGCCAAGACATGGAAGCAATTTAGATGCCCATTGGCAGATGAATTAATAAGAAAGCTGTGGTACATATACACAATGCATTATTACTCAAGAATGTATTTAAATCAGTTCTAATGAGGTGGATGAAACTGGAGCCTATTATACAGAGTGAAATAAATCAGAAAGAAAAACACCAATACAGTATACTAACGCATATATATGGAATTTAGAGAGGTGGTAATGATGACCCTATATGTGAGAAAGCAAAAGAGACACAGATGTAAAGAACAGTCTTTTGGACTTTATGGGAGAAGGCTAGGGTGGGATGATTTGAGAGGGTAGCATTGAAACGTGTATATTATCATATGTGAAATGAATCGCCAGTCCAGGTTTGATGCATGAGACAGGGTGCTCAGGGCTGGTACAATGGGATGACCCTGAGGTATGGGATGGGGAAGGAGGTGGGATGGGGGTTCTGGACGGGGAACACATGTGCGCCCGTGGCTGATTCATGTCAATGTATGGCAAAAAACACTACAATACTGTAAAGTAATTAGCCTTCAATTAAAATATATAAATTAATTTATTAAAAAAAAGACACCAAATATTTGCTGTTTCCATTTGCAAAGTTTGGGGATAGCTTGTTATGTAACAATAGATAACTGATGCATAACACTATAGATTCCATACCCATTACTATAGTAATTTATTTAAAACCTTCAGTTCTTGCTTATATTTTCCTGGCTGAATGTACTATAAAACTGCCTTCCTGAGCCAGCATCCATGCAGCAGAACATTGGTGAAGAAATCCACACCCTTGGGCACCCTAATGTCCCTGTATATTCACTGGGTTCACATGGCCTCACCCCATGGGCTGTTACTCTATCATAACTTAAGACTTGTAAGCTGACTTGCCCATTACACCCCCATAAGAATATTTTGCCTTGTCAATAAAGGTCCGTCTAGTCAAGGCTATGGTTTTTCCTGTGGTCATGTATCGATGTGACAGTTGGACTATAAAGAAAGCTGGGCACTGAAGAATTGACTCTTTTGAACTGTGGTGTTGGAAAAGACTCTTGAGAGTCCCTTGGACTGCAGGAGATCCAACCAGTCCATCCTAAAGGAGATCAGTCCTGGGTGTTCATTGGAAGGACTGATGTTGAAGCTGAAACTCCAATATTTTGGCCATCTGATGTGAAGAGCTGACTCATTTGAAAAGACTCTGACGCTGGGAAAGATTGAGGGCAGGAGGAGAAGGGGATGACAGAGGATGAGATGGTTGGCTGGCATCACCAACTCAGTGGACATGGGTTTGGGTGGACTCCTTGAGTTGGTGATGGACAAGGAGGCCTGGTGTGGTGTGGTTCATGGGCCCACAAAGAGTCGGACACGACTGAGTGACTGAACTGAACTGAACTGATGAATATTTTGTAATTTTTACTTGATTGCTAAAACATAAAACTTAAGTTCAATACATCAACTCTGATAACTTTCTGCATTCTTCATTGATAAAGAGATATGGTTGGATGGGAGCTCCCTCATCTTACAGAGCATATGAATTTTAAGGGGAAATTATTTAACCCATGCATGCGTGCATGCTCAGTCACTCAGTTGTGTCAGACTCTGTGTAACCCCATGGACAGAGGAGCCTGACAGGCTACAGTCCATGGAATTTTCCAGGTAAGAATACTGGAGTCAGTTGCCATTCCACTCCAGGGAATTTTTCCAATACAGGATTGAAGCTGTGCCTCCTCCATTGGCAGGCAGATTATTTACCTTGGGCCATCTTGGAAGCCTATATTCAACCCATAAAACATTTCAAAGGCATGTATCTCAAATCTAACTAATTCTGCTTTCACTTATATTTTTATTTTCCAAAGCATGTCATTTTTACTCAATTGACTGTAGTGAGCTTCTACCTGGTATCAAATATTCTTCATAATCCACTTTCAATCAATTATGCTCAAGGCAAAATGTTTTCTTTACAACATAATTTAAAATAGTCTTTTTGTTTAAACCCTAGTTGCTTTCCATGGCACATATATTAAATAAGTCCAAACCCTTAATCACAGCCTACAGGCCTCACATCATGTGACTCCTGTTTCCCTTTCATCCTGCTTACTTATGCTGCCCACACTACTAAATCTTTCAGTGTCTCAAAGACACCAAGCTTTTCCATTCCTTATAGCCTCGCCGCATAAGGAATGGACTTCCTGTCCCTTGATGTGTGACAAAATTTTATTGGCCTGTCCTATTCTCATCCTTCAGGTTTCATCTGAAAATCATCTCTTTAGAGAAGCTTTTTTTTTTTTTAACCACCCAATCTATGGTTTCTTACTTTATATTCTTTCCAAGATACTTATTTGTCTGTTTCTATTTGCTAATTTAGGCATAATGCCAAAGAATTGATGCCTTCGAACTGTGGTGCTGGAGAAGACTCCTGAAAGTCCTTTGGACATCAAGGAGATCAAACCAGTCAACCTTAAGGGAGATCAACCCTGAATATTCACTGGAAGGACTGATGTTGAAGCTGAAGCTTCAGTATTTTTGTCATCTGATGCAAACAGATGACTCATTGGAAAAGTTCCTGATGCTGGGAAAGATTGAGGGGAAGGAGAAGAGGGTGTCAGAGGATGAGATGGCTGGATGGTATCACCAATGCAATGAACATGAACTTGGGCAAAGTCTGGGAGATGGTCAGGGATAGGGTGGCCTGGCGTGCTGCAGTCCATGGGGTCACAAAGAGTCAGACACCACTGGGTGACTTAATAACAACAACAATTTTTAATTATTTAATTGTTCTTTGATTTTTTAATAGCCTAAAAGCTCCGTGATTGTATATTCTTCCCTAACACAGCACAAGGCACATAGTAAGTGATTGCTAGATACAGTGAATTACCTACATATGATCCTTTGAACTTTCAAAGATAAGAGCATGCCTTCTCATGTCAGGTCACATAAGTGAATCCACTTGGCTGGTGTATATTATCATGTATTGACAATACACATGTGATTTTGTATTTTACTGTATAGTACTACATAAAGTACAGTAGTACAGCATCTTTAATTCATGCCCAGGATGTCTGGAAGCAGGTGTAAAAGCAGTGGTGATGTACTTGGTACTGCTAAGAACTGCCAAGTGATAACAATGGGGAAAAAAAGTGAAAATAATAGAGTGGCGCTAGGCAAAAAAAGATGGTAGCTGTCACTCTTCCTTATAACATGAATTGTTCAGTGATTCTAAAATACAAGGACAAGATTATGGAACATATGAAGCTTGTTGCACTAATGATGTCAGCAATAATATTGAAAAAGTGTGGGAAAGTGATGGAGGCGACGGAGAAGCTTTTCTGTGTGTGGGTGCAGGATCAGTGTCAGCAGAGTCTCACTCAGCTGAATGACGATTCAAGAGAAAGCCGAAAAACTTTACAAAAATGCTAAGAAGAAACACAGCAAAGAATCAGAGGGCTCATCTTTTATTGCCAGCTGTGGCTGGTTTCATCTGCTCAAGCCTAGAGCCAATCTTCACAATGTAAAAGTCAGGGGTGAGGAATCGAGTGCGGATTTGGCAGCTGCCTGAGAATTTCCTGAACTGCTTCAAGAAATTATTGATGAAGGTGGATATTTACCTGAGCAGGTTTTTAGTATAGATGAGATAGGACCAAATGGGAAGAGGAGAGGTTAATGCCAGGCTATAAAGTAGCAAAGAGTAGGCTAAATCTGTTGTTTGCTGGCAATGCTTACAGTGATATGAAGCTGAAATCTCACTTAGTTTAATGAGTGGCAAGGTGGTGAATGCAGATTCGGGAGCTGCAGAGGAATTTCCTGAAATGCTTCCTGAAATTATTAATGAAGGCACATATATACATGAGCAAGCATTTAATGTGGATAAGGCAGGACTGTATTGAAAGAGATTGCCAGACCAAAGTTATATCAAGAAGGAAGAAAAGTTGATGCCAGGCTAGAAGCAGCAAAGGATAAGCTAACTCCGTCACTTGGTGGCAATGCTTCCGTGATATGAAGCTGAAGCCTCTCTTGGTTTATCATGCAGAGAACCCAAGAGCCCTTAAAACATAGCCAAGGGCTCTCTTCCTGTTGTGTGTAAGTGTAACCCCAAAGTCAGGTTTACACAGGCCATTTTCCAGGACTTGTTTTTCCAGCACTTTATCCTGGAGGTAAAGAAATATTTTTTGAAGAATGACATCCCATTCAACATTATTTTGTTGCTTAACAATGCTACAGGCCACCCCCCATTCATGGACAATTTCCATCCCAGTATCAGAGTAGTATATCTGCCACCAAATACTACGTTACTCATCCAACCTATAGACCAGGGAGTTACAGCGACTTTCAAGAAATACTATTCGCATCACACTCTTTGTCAGGCAGTAAAGGTGAGTGACAAATCAAGAACAGCATTGTGATAATTTTGGAAAAACTATAAAGGTCATAAAAAATTGCTTGGTGTGAGGATATGGCTATCACCATGAATGGGGTTTGGAAGAAACTCTGCCCTCAGGTTATTCATGATTTTCTCAGATTTGAGAAAGTGTATGAGGAGTCCAAAGAGGTCTTCAGCAACTCAGTGAGCCTCAGTGAGAAGTTAGAGTCAGCCTCAGCAAGAGCTGCAAGAGGACGACTTTGTTGAACTCCTTGCTGTGCACACAAGGAGCTTACTGATGAAGACACCATGAAATTGGAGGCCCAGAGAAAGGATGAAGAGGGACAGGAGGAAGAAGAGGTGACTGAAGAGATTCAGGATGCAGGAAATGGCAAGGGAATTTTCTTTATTTGATGGGGTATTGTTAGTTTTTGAGGCACAGGGTCAGAACACAGAACAGTAGAGAAAGGTTGCATCAGCCATTCAGAATGCAATCCAGGCCTACCATGTTATCTATGATAAGAGAAAAGGAGCTACAACCCAGGCATTACTGGATCATTCTCTCTCTCTCTCTTTTTTTCCCCCCAAGAGAGTCGATAGAATTGAATCCAGCAAGGAATCAGAACCTGTGCCATCAACCTCAGGCGTGAGTAAATTTGCAGTTTGCCCTCCGTCTTCTAGTGCTGAGGATATTTCAGCTCCAATACCTTCCTTCTCTCCCTCCTCCAGTCGGTATCTCTTCTTGCCTGTTCACTGGATACCAGTCCCTCTATGCCAGCTGTTACACTGTACTACTGTACTTTTCAAGGTACTGTACTGTCAAATTAAAAACATTTTCTTTATTTTTTGTACTTGCTTTTATGTGTTATTTGTGGGAAAAGTATTGTAAACCTACTATAGTACAGTGCTATATAGCCAATTGTGTTAGTTGGGTACCTAGGCTAACTTCGTTGGACTTATAAATATATTGGATTTACAAACATGCTCTCAGAATGAAAATTGTTCATATGTAGAGGGCTTACTTTATTAAGTGAATGAGTTGGTTGGAATTTGCAGCATGATAAACCCCATAGGTTGATATTAGCTGCGCCCACTGGAGTACTTTCTGTTTTAATAGCTGTGTAGCACATATATGTGTCACAGCTCAGCTAGAGTTCTCTCTTCCCTGGACTTTATTTCTTGCAGTCACTTCTCATGTGCCTTGTCTCTAGACTCTCCATCTATATGGCTGCTTTCAGTTGACTTTATTTCAGTTTGCCACATTTCTTGGATGCCCTGATTTTAAAAATTGCTCCATACTTTAACTTTCCCATGTATAGTAAGGCTGTTTATTCAGTTTAAATGAATAAACATTTACTGAGCATCTACTTAACCAACCTCTGTAGTTGCAGGATGAATAATATTTCATGTTCTACCATTTGCAGAGAAGAAGGCTTTAAAGATCCTGAAACAAATCAATCATTGATCTATTTAACACATAATCACTAAGCAGATACTCCCCTTAAGGCATGTTGTAATATGTTGGGAGTCGGAGGTTGTAAGAGTCCCGCCATTGCTATGATTGTCTCTGTTGGTAGAGGTAAGCAGTGAATAACTAGCCACACTTAATTATATGTTGAAAATGTATCAAATGTCTCAGAAGACAAAGAAAGCACCTTCTGAAAAGTGAGGAGCACATGTGGTGGGAGAGGAGGGCGTACAACCAGGTATGGGCAAGCAGAGAACAGTTTTCTGAGGAAGTGGCATTTAATCAGAGATCTGAAGGACAGCAGTGAGAGGTGACTAGTCATCTTCGCCAAGGGGAACAGAGGGTTCAAATACACTGAGGTGGGTGGGAGCAGAACAGGTTCAGAAAAAGAAAATAAAAGTGTGGAGAGTGAAAAACAAACAACAAACAAAGAAAGGTGTCATGGCAGTTGATGCTGTTGATAAAGATGAATGTGAAAATCAGTAGGTGTTTATCCTATAGCAATATTGATTGAAGAATTGTAAACAGAGAAGTAAGTCATTCGTGTTTACATTTTTAATAGCTCATTCTCACCTCATCTTGAGCAGTTTGAGGAGGGTAAAGATGGACATGAGGAATCAACTTAGGAGGCTACTTCGTGACAATGGTGGCTTGAGTGAAGATGGAGAGAAGGAGACATATCCAAGAGACATTTGGAGGTAAAATCAATAAAATTTATCAATGATTATATGTAGCAAGAATGACAATTTAGATAAGGGCAAATTTGCATACGGCTGGTTCATATTCAGTGACAGTTTGATCGATGCATTTGTGTTTGTTTTTATTTATACAATTGAGTATTTTATCCTATGTGTGTGTGTGCATGTTTCTGTGAGAAGAGAAGGCAGGGGGCCCCACACGTGGTTTAATAACAGTCACTTCTTTTCCTTATAAAGACAGTCTGAGGAGGGCTCGGCTGGCAGGAAGTGTTTCCTCTGGGCCTTGCAGTGCCCACTGGGATGGGCCGTTGGCCGGTATCCAGATACGCTGCTTCCATGATGGCGCGCTCGGTAACTGGCGTTTGGTGTTGGCTGGAGATCGGGGCTCAGCAGGAGCCACTGGCAGAAGGTGTCAGTACCTCTTTGCATTGGCACCCTCAAGGCTGCTCGGTCTTCCAGGCAGCATTGCAGCTGTCTTCCCTGAGACAGCAAAAGAAAACTGCCGGGATCTCAAGGCCTATATCCAAAAACATCACATCCAACGTTATTCTACTAGTCAAAACAGTCACTAAGCCTGCCCAGATTCAAGGTGCCTGTGGAACTGGTACGGGGGATGGTTAAGAGGAATGTCTTGGCTTAATCACCTCTCAGTGGAAGGAGTGTTAAAGAATATCTTGTTGATGGATAATATCATTCAACACTGTTCCACACTCAATGACGTCTGTACGTCTGATGTGCTTATCAAGTCAGCGGACTGTGTTAAATTGATCAAGTTCAAATAGACTGCCCAATAAGATACCACTAGAAGCTTCTCCCCTTTAGAATGTAAGTTTCTGGAAAGAAGGGATATTGTCTTATGATTTGATGAGTATCACCTGATGATTGTTTGTTGGCTAGTCCACTAACTAGGGTTTCCCTGATGACTCAGTGGTAAAGAATCCGCCTCTACACAGGAGACTAGGGTTTGATCCCTGGATGGGGAAGATCCTCTGGAGAAGGAAATGGCAACCCACTCCAGAAATCTTGCCTGGGAAGTTCCATGGACAGAAGAGACTGGTGGGCTACAGTCCATGGGATTGTAAGAGTCAGACACAGTTTAGTGACCAAACACTACCGCCATCCAACTAACTGACATTCTTTTAGTTGTTATAGAATGCTTTTTAACCAAACAATCCATGCTTATCCTTCCTTTCTCCAAGAATATGCCAGATTATGCCAAAAATCTTGTAATCACAAACATAGGCATTATTCTAATGACATTCCTCTCCTGTAACATCCTAAGAAGTAACCATTAGATTAACAATATTGTTTCTTAGTATGTCCAGGTTGGGTCCTATTTGTCATCATTTTATTTTCTATACAAACCACCTATTCAATAATTTATTCCATAATTTTTCCAGGGATCAATATTGAATTTCTTAAACTATGATTTCTAGGAATTAGTTCTTTTTCCCTTTTAAGAGTCAATATGTACCATTTAAAGATGTATTCTTCCTATGCCTCTTTTTACTTTCCTCTTAGGTACAGTTCAGTCTCTCAGTCATGTCCAACTCTTTGCGACCCTGTGGACCGCAGCAAGCCAGGATTCCCTGTCCATCACCAACTCCTGGAGCTCATTCAAACTCATGTCTATTCAGTCGATGATGCCATCCAACCATCTCATCCTCTGTCATCCCCTTCTCTTCCTGCCTTCAATCCTTCCCAACATCAGGGTCTTTTCCAGTGAGTCAGTCCCTCTCATCAGGTGGCCAAAGTATTGGAGTTTCAGCTTCAACATCAGTCCTTCCAGTGAACACCCAGGACTGATTTCCTTTAGGATGGACTGGTTGGATCTCCTTGCAGTCCAAGGGACTCTCATGAGTCTTTTCCAACACCACAGTTCAAAAGCAATTCTTTCCTGCTCAGCTTTCTTTATAGACCAACTCTCACATCCATACATGACTACTGGGAAAACCATAGCTTTGACCAGACGGACCTTTGTTGGCAAAGTAATGTCTCTGCTTTTTAATATGCTGTCTAGGTTGGTAATAGCTTTTCTTTGGAGAAGCAAGCGTCATCTAATTTCATGGCTGTGGTCACCATCTGCAGTGATTTTGGAGCTCAAGAAAACAGTCTCTCACTGTTTCCATTGTTTTCCCATCTATTTGCCATGAAGATCTTTTTTGTACAATTCTTCTGTGTATTCTTGCCACCTCTTCTTAATATCTTCTGTTTCTGTTAGATCCATACCATTTCTGTCCTTTATTGTGCCCATCTTTGCATGAAATGTTCCCTTGGTATCTCTAATTTTCTAGAAGAGATCTCCAGTCTTTCCCATTCTATTATTTTCCTCTATTTCTTTGCAATGATCACTGAGGAATACTTTCCAGGATTCTTCAAAAATCATTGAAAATGCTTTCATATGAACACTTATTCTTTCTTTATACTCTGATGCAATTTTTCGAGACTAGGACATTTGAATCAATATAAAGGATTTAAGGGTCCTTTGAATATTTTCTTGATTTCTTGAGTATCATTTCACTCAAATATTGTCATACTGTACTTCCAGGGTGAAAGATCATTTTCTTTTTAGTGGGAGATAAAAATCAAGGAAGAGATTTAATAATGCTGCTTTTCCTCTATCTCTATTATCATTAAGCATTCTGGACTGTGAAGGCAGTATCTTCTTCAAACTTTTTATTATTACACGTTTGAACATTTTGTTTCTTTTATCTTTCTTTATGTGGTCATCTTTTTCTCATCCTTACAAAATTTTATTTTAAGTTATTTTGTCCTAGTGATGCAACTGACTATCTCCTTTAATTTTGGCCTTACTGAACCAGAGTTACATAGATTACCCACTGGGGCCAATTTACTTTCTTAATACATTTTTCCTTTTCTGTAGAAGTATTGTCAATTTACAACATTGTGTTAGTTTCAGGTATACAGAGTAATGATTCATTTGTGCATATACATATATGTGTAATATCATTCCTTTTAAGATTCTTTTCCTTTATAGGTTATTACAAAAAAATGAGTATCGTTTCCTGTGCTATATACTAAGTCCTTTTTGGAATTTTCTTAATACTTTAAAAACATTTTTCCTAGAAGATAAAGTGATCTATTAAAAATTTCAGTGTCTTTTGGAATGAGATTTATTTAGTGAAACCTCTTGTGCATTACCTGCATTTTAATACTGTATAGAATTTGACAGTTCCAACTTACAGAGAATGCATTTCCTCACCTAGGCTGTTCTTTGATTTTGCTTTTGAAATTTAAGTCTCGGGCAAATCTGCCATTTCCATGTCAACACTGTCTCTCTATGATCTTAGTTGCTCTACTAAGGTAAAAATTGGTAAACAACTCCTTCCAAAATTCTCTTTTCAAAACCTACCTAACCTTCTTAATTGATGCTTTCAGTGTCAACATCTGGAAGAATTTCTTTACATCCCAGAGTCTGCTCAGCAGTTTGTTTTCCAGATTGCAAGCAGGGCACCCAGGTGGCATGTTAATCCTTAGAACACTAACTATAAAGGAATTATTTAGCAACTTAAAAAGACAAACAAAATACAAATATGGTATGTGTTATCTAAATGCATCTTCATATTTTCTTTTTAGGAAAGGGAATAAGACACAACATGGATTTTATTAATCTTTTTTTCTCTGTGCCTCTCTTGAATCACACTGAATTAGATAGAACTGCTGCTACTGCTGTTGCTAAGTTGCTTCAGTCGTGTCCGTCCCTGGGATTCTCAAGGCAAGAACAATGGAGTGGGTTGCCATTTCCTTCTCCAATGCATGAAAGTGAAAAGTTAAAGGGAAGTCGCTCAGTTGTGTCCGACCCTCAGCGACCCCATGGACTGCAGCCCACCAGGCTCCTCCGTCCATGGGACTTTCCAGGCAAGAGTACTGGAGTGGGGTGCCATTGCCTTCTCCAAATTAGAACTAGTAAAACTCAACTTAAACTTCCAAAAGGATATAAAAATGCAGATTCCTACCAATGTATTAAGTTTTCTAATAGGCTAAAAATGAAGTATCCTCATTGAGTCTATTACCCTCTGAATTACTGAACATGTCAAACATAGGAAGAATTTGATGCTCCACACATTCAACTCTGTTTTATTTTACTCAAAATTTCATGCTGTCCATATGTCAGAAACTCCAGTAACAACAGAGTATATACTGTCTCAATTTTGTTTTCTTCAAGAAATTAATTTATAAAATAGAAAGAAAATCTAGATTAAGCACAAGTATTAGCAGTGATAAATCATTCAGTTTATCCACTCTCCATTTTTCTACAGAAAACTCTATGGAATTAAAAGATAGATTATGGATTTTCATAAGTATAAACAACACCAGAAACACTTTACTCCTATATTTCTGAAACTTGCCCCATCATCCGTGTCAATGAGGGTTTTCATTAAAATGTACACTCCTAAGACCCTTCCTCAAGGATTCTAATTCTCTAGATTATCCAGAGTTAAATTTTTGACCTCAAACTCAAGCGATTCTTACGATCAGACAGTTCAGTTCAGCTCAGTCACTCAGTCATATTCTACTTTCTGTGACTCCATGGATTGCAGCACGCCAGGCCTCCCTGTCCATCACCAACTCTAGGAGCTTGCTCAAACTCATGTCTATTGAGTCAGTAATACCATCCAATCATCTCATCCTCTGTCGTCCCCTTCTCCTCCTGTCTTCAATCATTCCTACTATCAGGATCTTTTGCAGTGAGTCAGTTCTTCTCATCAGGTGGCCAATGTAATGGAGCTTCAGCTTCAGCATCAGTCCTTCCAATGAATATTCATGACTGATTTCCTTTAGGGTGGACTGGTTGGATCTCCTTGCAGTTCAAGGGACACTCAAGAGTCTTCTCCAACACCACTGTTTTCTTTATAGTCCGCCTCTCACATCCATACATGACTACTGGAAAAACCATAGTTTTGACTAGACAGACTTTTGTTGGCAAAGTAATGTCTCTGCTTTTTAATATGCTGTCTAAATTGGTCATAGCTTTTCTTCCAAGGAGCAAATGTCTTTTAATTTCATGGCTGCAGTCACTGTCCACAGTCATTTTGAAACCCAAGAAAATAAAGTCTGTCACTGTTTCCATTGTTTCCCCATCTATTTGCCATAAAGCAATGGGACCAGATGCCATGATCTTTTTTTTTTTTTTTGAATGTTGAGTATTAAGCCAACCTTTTCACTCTCCTCTTTCACTTTCATCAAGAGGCTATTTAGTTCCTCTTCACTTTCTGCCATAAGGGTGGTGTCATCTGCATATCTGAGGTTATTGATATTTCTCCTGGCAATCTTGATTCAAGCTTGAGCTTCATCCAACCCAGCATTTCACATGAGGTACTCTACATAGAAGTTAAAAAAGCAGGGTGACAGTATACAGCCTTGACGTACTTCTTTCCCAATTTAGAACCAGTCCATTGTTCCACGTCTGGTTCTAACTGTTGCTTATTGATCTGCAAACAGATTTCATGGGAGACAGGTCAGGTGGTCTGGTATTCCCATCTCTTTGAGAATTTTCCACATAGTTTGTTGTGATCAAAGGCTTTGGCATAGTCAATAAAGCAGAAGTGGATGTTTTTATGGAATTCTCTTGCTTTTCAATGATCCAGTGGATGTTGGCAATTTGATCTCTGGTTCCTCTGGCTTTTCTGAATCCAGCTTACACATCTGGAAGTTCTTAGATCACATACTGTTGAAGCCTAGCTTAGAATTTTGAGCATTGCTTTGCTAGCACATGTGAAGAGTATAATTGTGCGGTGGTTTTAACTTTCCTTGGCATTGCTTTTCTTTGGGATTGGAATGAAAACTAACCTTTTCAATCCTGTGGCCACTGTTGAGTTGATCAGACAAATTTGGGAAATAACAGCATAGCTCAAAGTCCTCACTTTACAGATGAGGAAACAGACACAGGTTTGAATAGTGAACTGCCCAATGTTACCCAGCTGGGTGATAACTGAGCTGAGACTGGAAGATGGTTATTCATGGCCTCTTACTCTTTCCCATTTCCAAAATAATTTCTGTTTTGACATTTATATCTCAATTCCTGAAACATGATTATTCATCCAGTTCTGCTAAGTAGACTTTTTTTTCATTGTATAAGATTATTTGAACAAAAAATATACTGTATTATTTTCTCTTACTTGATGCTAGGATATAGGCACTGCTTATCTTGTTGCACTGGGACCTGCATTATAGCTCCTGAGAGTGGACAAGCTTCACGTGGCAGGAAGCCATCTGGTGACCCCTTTTAACCGAGCCTGGACAGAGAATTGCATAAATATCTTGTAACCACTGAGAGCTTTGATGGTGCACTTTGAAATTAATTAAAATTGTTGATGGAATTCATGGAAGTAGAAGAAGGCTATTCTTAAAACTAATAAATTTTTAATGCTTTCATTTAAGAAGAATATTTATTATGTCTTTTTTCCTGAAATATATTTACTGTATTTGAAATTATCAAAAGATCATCATAACCTACAAGGCAAAGATAACCAAATGCATTAGTGCTATAGCATGGGTTTTGAGACAGACCAATATTTGAATTCTGACTTGGCTTTCTAGTGACTGTTTAGGCACAGGCAAGTCACTGCACATCTGGGTCTTAGTATTTTCAAAAATCAGTTATTAAAACGATACCACTTATTTCACATCATTGTCTTGTAGATTAGTGCTGACATGGGAAGTGCTAAATATGGTGGAGGAAAGGAAAAGGGCTTCATTTATAAGAATACATAATTTTTATAATTATGGGTTATATAATTGTAATAAATTACTATTATAATAAATTGGAGAAGGAAATGGCAACCCACTCCATTATCCTTGCCTGGAAAATTCCATGGACTGAGGAGCCAGGCCTGCTACAGTCCATGGGATCATAAAGAGTCTGACACAACTGAGCCACTTAACTAACTTTACTTATTGTAATAAATGGTAAAGATTAGCACTATTTACAAGCGCAACTCTGAGTCACCTATATTGATGCACTCATGCTGAGTCAATCAGTGGTGATATAAGTCTGAGAACAAGAGTTTCATGTTCTCAGGGCCAAGGAGAGGTTAGACTCAGAACACCAGAGCTGAAACCAAGTAGGCAGGAAGAGGGGCTCATTGGAATATTGTATGAGCCCCAGTTATATTTTATTTAGACAATAGGCTGGGCTTGTTATATCAAATATTCCAAGCACTCGACAGAGAAAAGTTAAATTGAGCTAACATCACACTGTTAAAATATAATTATTTAAGAATATTTGGCTATATATATTTTTTCCTTGAAAAACAAAATAAAATCCATATATAGAAAAATATTTGAATTATTTTTAGAGATGGTAGCATTCAGGTAATAAACTTTGCCATCTGAATTATTATCAATAAATCCTAAACATATTTAAATTCTTTTCAAAAATATTACTTATATGATAAGATATGAACTATGTTTTCATAGTTCTAAATATCTAAACATAAATCTGTCTTCATACATGGATATAGTATGCAGTTATTGTGTGCTTGCTCAGTCACTCAGTCATGTCTGACTCTTTGTGACCCCATAAACTGTAGCCCGCCAGGCTACTCTGTCCATGGAATTCTCCAGGCAGAAATACTGGAGTGGGTTGCCATTTCCACCTCAGGGGATCTTCCCAACCAGGGATCAAACCTGCATCTCTTGCATCTCATAAATTGGCAGGTGGACTCTTTACCACTGAGTCACGTGGGAAGCCCATTTAATTTTTAGTGACATATAAAACCAGCATTCAGATATATTCCTATTTATGTTGAATATTTTTATATAATCAGACTAGGCTAATGAATAATAATTCAGGAACAATGTTATCATTTTAAACTTAAATTTTGTTTTATATCTGTGAAAATAAGAGAAATAAAATATCAAGAAATCTATTAAAATTCTTCTACAGGTAAGAAAATGATACTAGACTCTTTTAAACTACTTTTCATTTCTGATTATTTAATTATTTAATAAAATCTTAATTTTCAAGGTTGCAGAAGAATGGATTCAAGACATATGGTAGCTAAGAATTTTTATATTTTTCAATCTATGTGATTAAAAAGTTTGCTAAAAGAGGCTTTGAAAGTAAAGTCAATCTATGCCGAAACCAATACAGAATTGTAAAGTAAAAATTAAAAATAAATAAATAAATAAATTAAAAAAAAAAAAAAAGAAAGTAAAGTTCTGGTCTGAGATGAGCATTTCCAGCTAATGTCAAGCTATTCATAACCTCCTGAAAAACTTTCAGAGAATGTGACTTTGGTAGTATAATTGAGTGCTTCCATAATAAAACCCAAGTGATTGGAAAATTAAATTTCCATAGTGTTCTTACAGTAAAAAGTAGATTCTAATAATCATTGAAAACTTAGCCTATATGAATTAAAATTTAATATTAAACTCTAGCTGTTTTGAGGTATGACTTTTAGAATATATTAGATGGTTTTAAGTGCCCACTGTTATGTGCTACTAAATAGTGACACTTTTCAAGCAATTACTAGGGTAAATGTTAATTGATATAACCACCAATATTTTCATTTTATAAAAATTGTTAAATGTATCAATTATTTTAGTGTGAAAAGAAAAAAAGCACTCATGGGCACTTTTGAAAAGAATGTTTTAGAAATTGTCAGGCAAACACTTCTTACCCTTCTGCTGCTGCTACTGCTGCTGCTAAGTTGCTTCAGTCATGTCCGACTCTGTGAGACCCCATAAACGGCAGCCCAGCAGGCTCCCTCATCCCTGGGAATCTCTAGGCAAGAACACTGGAGTGGGTTCTCCATAAATAATCGCCATGTAACTATGGCATTAAATTCTTATATCATTGCTCGTGAAGTTCATAAGATTTCAGAGTTTCATTGAAATGCAATAGGAATTTTAGAATCACGTTGTCTCCCTTGTTACCTAAAGAAAATTAACATTGAGATCTGAATAGCATATCAGATCTAGTATACTGCAGCAGAATACTTTTTGTTCTTCTTTGTAGTTTTCATGTTTGTTGGAATGTGGAATGGAGACAGATTTTAGATTTAACAGACCTCATTTTTTATTAAAATCCTAAAACATCTGTTTGCTATTTTCAGTATTTTAATTTATGCTTTCTTTTTAACACAGGTATTTTATTTCCACTTTTTCTCAGCTTGTTTAGCTATAAATTTATCTAAGAGATATAGTTATCAGATAAAAGAGCACTTGAAACCTATGTATGAGAAGGAAATATTTCAATAAACACCTAGAAATGAGAAAGAGCCAGTTGGCTTAAGTAATCTGGTAAATAAGGTAGCTGGAGCTTTGTTACCATAGCCTCTGTTATAACAACAGCTAGAGAAAGTGATAGGTGAGAGATAGGTGATGGGGAGAGATGAGAGATGGATGGCAGGTAGATAGATAGATACGTACATACATACATGCAAACAGATGGATGATAAGCAGATGATAGACATAGATAGAGAACCAGAGCAGATGTCATTAGGAGTATTCTATGGCTCCTGATGTCTTAAAAGAATACTTCAAAAACCCGATTTTACATCTGTGAAGTGATTAGATATCACAAACCACCCAACAAACAATTTGACATTACACATTCATGAGAAGGGCATGGCAACCCACTCCAGTAACTTGCCTGGAGAATCCCCATGGACAGAGGAGCCTGGCCAGCTACCGTCCATGGGGCTCCAAAGAGTTGGACATGACTGAGCCTTGGAGTACGGAATGAAGCAGGGCAAAGCCTAATAGTGTTTTGCCAAGAGAACACACTGGTTATAACAAACATTCTCTTACAACAACACAAGAGAAGACTCTACACATGGACATCACGAGACGGTCAGCACCGAAATCAGATTGATTATATTCTTTGCAGCCAAAACTGGAGAAGCTCTATACAGTCAGCAAAAATAAGACCAGGAGCTGACTGTAGCTCAGATCATGAACTTCTTATCAGACTTAAATTGAAAACAGTGGGGGAACTAAAAAGCCTCTTGATGAAAGTGAAAGAGGAGTGTGAAAAAGTTGGCTTAAAGCTCAACATTCAGAAAACGAAGATCATGGCATCCAGTCCCATCACTTCATGGGAAATAGATGGGGAAACAGTGAAAACAGTGTCAGACTTTATTTTTAGGTCTCCAAAATCACTGCAGATGGTGATTGCAGCCATGAAATTAAAAGACGCTTACTCCTTGGAAGGAAAGTTATTACCAACCTAGATAGTATGTTGAAAAGCAGAGACATTACTTTGCCAACAGAATTCTGTCTAGTCAAGGCTATGGTTTTTCCTGTGGTCATGTATGGATGTGAGAGTTTGACTGTGAAGAAAGCTGAGGGCCAAAGAATTGATGCTTTTGAACTGTGGTGTTGGAGAAGACTCTTGAGAGTCCGTTGGACTGCAAGGAGATCCAACCAGTCCATCCTAAAAGAGATCAGTCCTGGGTGTTCATTGGAAGGACTGATGCTGAAGCTGAAACTCCAATACTTTGGCCACCTCATGCAAAGAGTTGACTCATTGGAGAAGATCCTGATGTTGGGAGGGATTGGGGGCAGGAGGAGAAGGGGATGACAGAGGATGAGATGGCTGGATGGCATCACTGACTCAATGGAGGTGAGTTTGGGTGAACTTCAGGAGTTGATGATGGACAGGGAGGCCTGGTGTGCTGTGATTCATGGGGTCGCAAAGAGTCGGACACGACTGAGTGACTGAACTGATCTGACTGAGCAACTAAGCACAGCACATTATACATTCATACTCCTAAAATTTATTTTAATTATATAGCCATCTTTCTCTCCTCATCTTCTATACTTTTTCCCTCTTCTCCAGAAACAATGACCAAAAAAATTGTTTTCAATTATGTCTCTGTAGAGAAGACTCTTGAGAGTCCTATGGACTGCAAGGAGATCCAACCAGTCTGTTCTGAAGGAGATCAGTCCTGGATGTTCTTTTGAAGGAATGACTCTAAAGCTGAAACTCCAGTACTTTGGCCACCTCATGCGACAAGTTGACTCATTGGAAAAGACCCTGATGCTGGGAGGGATTGGGGGCAGGAGGAAAAGAGGTTGACAGAGGATGGCTGGATGACGTCACAGACTCAATGGAGGTGAGTTTGAGTGAACTCCGGGAGTTCATGATGGACAGGGAGGCCTGGCGTACTGCGATTCATGGGGTCGCAATGAGTTGGACGCGACTGAGTGACTGAACTGAACTGAACTGAGCTGACCCCTATTTTCAAGTTTTACCTCTAAGTAGCTCACCAGTGTATTTTTCCAAATATTAATAAAAATATTTCCTCCCTTAGCAATGCTGTGGTATCGGCTATAAAGACTATTTAAATCTTATATAGTTAATTCAATATGAATATTAGAATTGGTATTGCTTATTATATTTTGCATATTGTATTGGCTAAGAGGTTGAATTCTGAAGAAAAGGAAACTGGGTCTAATTTGTAGTTCTAACTCTTATTTGAGTTTCTTAACATCTCCTGAATCCCAGTTTCTCCATCAATAAAATGAGGAGAGTGATGCTCATCTTAATACAGTTGTTGTAGAATTAATGGTAAAGTGTGTTAAGTACTGATTACTATCCTCAGTGTATCAAAAGTACTCAGTTACCTCAAATATAGAACAGAGGTAATAATAGTATCTACTTCAGAAGCGTTTTTGTGAGGAAAGAGTGAAAAAAATGCAACTAAAAGACTCAGGACAGTAAGTATTACTAGCATAGGGCATGGTAGTGAGCAATATATTTTATTGCTATTGCTCTTAGGGATAACTCAATATCATTTTTTTACATATACATTTAATATTTACAGCAATTAATTGAAACAATAATTGTTCATGATTTATATTATTTAAATAGTACTTTCATACATAATATTAAATCAGTTTATTATTGTCCAACCTATAAATAAGTCATTCTACTGGATTCAAAATTTCAAACTCATACATTAGCATGTATTTAATAGACAATGTGACATAATTATGATAGATCAGTTGATAAAGAATTTTCCTGCGATGCAGGAGACCCTGGTTTGATTCCTGGGTCAGGAAGATCCCCTGGAGAAGGGATAGGCTACCCACTCCAGTATTCTTGGGCTTCCCTTGTGTCTCAGCTAGTAAAGAATCTGCCTGCAATGTGGGAGACCTGGGTTTGATCCCTGGGTTGGGAAGATCCCCTGGAGAAGGGAAAGGCTACCCACTCCAGTATTCAGGCCTGGAGAAGTCCATGGACTAATTCCATGGGGTCGCAAAGAGTTGGACATGACTGAGTGACTTCCTCTCACTAACTCACTCACAGAGTCTCCATTTCATAGTTCTTAATGTCCAAACCATTATTTAGTAGTAAGTTTCATGTTAAGAAAAAAAGATAATCTGTGATTCTTATTATCTATTCAAATATTTATAATAGAATGATAATATTCTTGATATAGTCTTCATGAAGACTTCATGTTTCTTATGCATACATATTTTATCAAGGCTAATAGAGGGAGCAATAAAATAGAAAAAAATATATCAATCATGATAATAAATTATATCAAAATGGTTAACTTAAGAAAGTATAGGTCGTCTTAAAGGTATCATGGAAGAAGATTCAGGAAAGTCTAGCATCTGCCAAATAGTCATCAGAAAGGAAAATAACTTTAGTGATATTCTAACTAAATCCTTTGGCTAGGTTCATACTCAGTTGCTTAGTTTAGCTTTTGAAGTAGTAACCTGGAAATAATTTGTAAAGGTCTTTGCTTATTAAAAAGATTTGCTATTATAGCAACAAAACAATCTCATTCTAGATAACATCCACATGAATAAGTGCAATGCTCTCCCTGTTGCCTACAAGCCTTGGATTAAAAAAAACAAAAACTTTTTTTTTTAATCTCATAGCTTTATTCTCTTAGCTAAGTTCATATCCACCTGGTTTCAAGCCAATTTTTAATTGAATTCAGTTAGTGTAACTGCTCCTCAGAGATGTCCATAAAATGTGCTTTCCCAGATTTCCTAGCAGAAGCCCCATTATCTCTGTTCAGCATTCCCAAGCAGACAGCAAAATTGCCATCAAGCTCTATCTTGCTCAACAACGACTCTTTAATGTGATCACTTCATGGGCTCTGTGTTTCAATTATAATTTAGAATGAATTAAAATTCATTTAAATGGATAGCATCCTCTCTTACTACCCCAGTGTAAATCCATTTCAGAATGTTCTATCTCTTTAAGGTAGTTCAGGATAAAGTAGGTTATATTATATATCCTTAATTTTATGCCATCAATCTTACTCTCCTTTATAATTTAATCCTCCATTTTCATTCATCAACTGAATAAAATACAGTCAAAGTTTTAAGACATATACTCTGCATAGATAAAACATCAAAAATTTACATTTAAGATAATATTTAATAATTTAGGATTTTTATTTCAGTATTTGAGTACATCAAGGCTGTATATTGTCACCTTGCTTATTTAACTTGTGTGCAGACTACATCATCAGAAATGCTGGAATGGATGAAGCACAAGCTGGAATTCAAGATTGCTGGGAGAAATATCAATAACCTCAGATATGCAGATGACACCACACTTATGGCAGAAAGTGAAGAAGAAATAAAGAGCCTCTTGATGAAAGTGAAAGAGGAGAGTGAAAAAGTTGGCTTAAAACTCAACATTCAGAAAACTAAGATCATGGCATCTGGTCTCATTATTTCAATGCAAATAGATGGGGAAACAATGGAAACAGTGACAGATTTTATCTTGCGGGGGCTCCAAAATCACAGCAGATGGTGATTGCAGCCATGAAATTAAAAGACACTTGCTCCTTTGAAGAAAAGTTATGACCAACCTAGACAGCGTATTAAAAAGCACAGACATTACTTTGCCAACAAAGGTCCATCTAGTCAAAACTATGGTTTTTCCAATAGTCAAGTATGGATGTGAGAGTTGGACTATAAAGAAAGCTGAGTGCCAAATAAATGATGCTTTTGAACTGAAGTGTTGGAGAACACTCTTGAGAGCCCCTTGGACAGCAAGGAGATCAAACCAGTTCATCCTAAAGGAAATCAGTCCTGAATATTCATCGGAAGGACTGAGGCTGAAGCTAAAACATCAACTCTTTGACCACCTGATGTGAAGAACTGACTCGTGTGAAAAGACCCTAATGCTCGGAAGATTGAAGGCAGGAGAAGGGGATGACAGAGGATGAGACGATTGGATGGCATCATCGACTCAATGGACATGAATTTGAGTAAACTCTGAGAGTTAGTGATGGACAGGGAGGCCTGGTGTGCTGCAGCCCAGGGGCTTGCAGAGTCAGACATGACTGAGTGACTGAACTGACTGTAGCACAGATTTTAGAATCAAGTTGTTCAGGAAGTGAGTAAAGTTATTTGCTACAGATTGAAGGGGCTTCCCTGGTGGCTCAGAGGGTAAGAATATGTCTGTACTATGGAAGATCTGGGTTTGATCCCTGGGTTAGGAAGGTCCCCTGGAGGAGGATCTTCATGGCCACCCACTCTGATATTCTTGCCTGGAAAATCCCCATGGACAGAGGATTCTTAGGAGTCATATTATGCTGTTTCAGCATATTATAAAAGTATCTCATAGAACGAATTCTAAGGTTACAAAATCATGGATAGTAACATCATGCAAAGGTATACAGATTTACATTTAAGTTAGAATACATTCCCATGTATTAAATCATTTATGTCAACCCTGCGAAAGACTGATATTTTTATTCTTATTTCATATGTCACGAGTTGGCATACTGCTAGCTGTGGGCTAAATATGGCCAGCCACTTGTTTGTGTAAATAAAATTTAATTGGATAACAGCCATGTCCAATCATTTACATATTTTAATGGCTGCTTTGGAGCTACAAAGACTGAGTTAAATAGTCATGACAGAGAAGAATAGCCCACAAAAAACCTAAAATATTTACTCTCTGATCCTTTACAGAAAAAATTTGTCCAACTTATTATAAATGACTAAACTGAAGTGCAGTTTGACTGATGTTACAAATTTATATATCTAATTGAATACAAATGTGCAATCACTCAAATGTAAATCCAACTCTTTGAATCCAAATCCTGGTTTATTTTCTCCTTAACATCATGTGACTATTAGTCTAAAACACCTGACTCAACAATGCAAAACCTTAAGTTATATTTTTATTTGGTATAATTGCATAGATGCTATTTCAGTGTATAACTACTTAAATATCTGAACTCTACAAGGAGTAGAAATGATGTGAGAGGGAAAACCGAGACAACAGGAATCACATTCCATAACCCATGTATTGGTGCCCAGGAGCTGGCAATAAGAGGTTATATGTTTGCCATAGGGAATGCAACTTTTCAGAAGCCCAAACTTAGGAACAAGGTACTCAAACAGAAGGCTACTGATGGAAGATGGAGTCAGAGGGAACTCTGAAGTCCAACACTGAAGTTCCAAACAAACAAACAGAAATATTCTGGATTCCAGGGCACTGCTGTGCCATCTGGTCGAACAGCTGCTTTTTAAACTCTTTGAGCACTTGGAGGCTCTCCTCTGGTTCTTGTGATAGATTTTACTGTGCTAATAATAGCTGTCTGAGTTTTTGTCACAGAACTCACTTCATCATTTCAACAATTACTATGATAATTAAATACATTTACTTTCTTATTCCAATCTCTGTGCATGGCTTGACAATTTTAAAGAATTTTACTGCCTTATTTATAAACTTCAGGTTTTTTAAATGTCATTTTTCTTAAATATAAGCTATATTTTGTGTTAGCCCATTGCTTTCTTATACTTATCCAAATATTTTCTTTCTCTTTAGTGGACTAATATGCTCTATTATTATTATTATTATTTTTGGCTCCAAGTTCACTTGATTTAATATACGTCAATACAGATCTCATACATGTTTAAATCACTTTGGCTTGTAAATTAAGTCCTTTGCAAAAACTAAAAGTTCTGGACCCCATTCTCACTTGCATAATACTAACAGATTATTAAGTCCCTTAGTTTGTATGTCATATTATGGATATGATATACAGATAATATATATCATTTAAGAAGAAACATATGTTTGTTAAGACTATGATCAGTTTGAAGAAGAAAATATTGAGAACTAAATAAAGTAAAATTTGTATTTATAATTATTTACATTGTTGCCTATGCATAAGTACATTTAAGTACCTTTGCACAATTGTATTATCCTGTGTATAATATTTTATATTTTTAATTAAAAATATTTTGAGATATATTAATAAAGTGAATGATGTAAAGAAATATACTTTTTGAATTTCAAAGCAATAAAGGGGAGAAACTACCATTACATTATAAAACAATTTATGTAAAATTTCAAAATCATATAATACATGGCAAAGAATAATAAGGGTAAGGGTAAACAGCACAGTCAGAAAACAAATAGCAATTTTCCGGTAAGGGTTAACTCTGAATAAGAGGAAAAAAGTAAAGGATAGTGATAGGAGGGATTTAAAACTGTATCTAAGTTTTATTTCTTTGTAAGATAACCTGTGAGATATATTGAAAAAATTTGACACGTTAAATCTGACTATAGTTGACCTTCAAACAAAGATTTGAACTGTGCAAATTCAGTTATATGTGGGTTTTTTTTCCAATAGTAAATTCTTTAGTACTACACAATCCATTGCGGATACAGAGGAACTGATATTTGGGAGCCAACTACAAATTATATTTCGATTCTCAGTTGTGTGGAGAGAAAAAAAGGATCTAGGCACGGCATTGTTTCAAGGTTAACTGTATCTTTATTATTCTGTTTTCATGCCAGTGCCACACAGTGTTGATTACTACAGCTTTGTAATAAAGTTTGAAATCAGAAAGTGTGATGCCTACATATTTTTCTTTCTTTCTCAAAATCATTTTGAGATTTTAGAGTCTCTATTGATTCCATATGAACTTTAGGGTTTTTTTTTCTGTTTCTGTGAAAAATATCTGGGATTTTGCAGATGTTTTGGGGTAGTATAAACTTAACAAGATTAATTCTTCCATGAATATGATATATTTTTCAATATATTTAGGTCTTCAGTTTCTTTCATCATCTTATAATCTTCAATGTACAGATCTTTCACCTTCCTGGTTATATTTATTCCTCAGTATTCATTATTTTTAATGTGATTAAAAATTGGATTATTTTAATCTCTGATGGACATTGTTGTACATTAAAATGTAACAGAGTTTTATACATTTATTTTGTATCCTTCAAATTACTGAATTTATTTGTTCTAACTCATTTGTTGGATTTTTAAGATTTTCTGTATACAAGATTGTATCTACAAACCAGTAATTTTACATCTTCCTTTCTAATTTGGATATCTTTATTTACATTTCTTGCCTGATTACTCTGGCTAAGAGTTTGAGTACTATATTCAGTAGAATTGGCAAGAATGATCATCTTTGCCTTATTGCTAATATAGAGGAAAAGCTTTTAGCTTTTCACAGTTGAGTGTTATGTTATCTGTGAGTTGTCATATATCTTTTATTATGTTGAGATGCACTGCTTTTGAACCAATTTATTGAGAGGTTTTATCATTCAAAGATGGTGAATTTTGTGAAATACTTTTCTTTATTATTTGAGATAATCATAGGATTTCTATCCTTTATTCTCTTAATGTGGTGGATCACATTGTTGATTTGCATTATATTGATTCATCCTTGTATCCAGGGATAATAACACTTGATCATGATGTATGATCCTTTTAATGTTCTGTTGAATTCAGTTGCTTAGTATTTTATTGAAAATTTTTGTATCTATATAAAACAGGGATATTAATACTTTTATTTTCTTTAGTGTTTTAGGCTGACTTTGATATCAGTATATTTCTTGCTTTAAATTTTTTGGAAGAGTTTGAAAAGAATTGATATTACTTCCTACTTAAATATTTGGTGGACCTCACCAGTGAAGGCAACTAGTCCTAGGCTTTTCTTTTTAACTTTGTTAGGAGAATTATGATTACAGATTTAATTTCCATACTCCCTAACGGAGTGTCCATATTCTCAATTTTTTCTTGATTCAATTTTTGTGGTTGTATGTTCCTAGGAACTTATCTGTTTTTCTCTAGGTTATACAATTTGTGTCATATAATTTTTCATAGTAGTCTCTTATAATCCTTGGATTTTCTACACTGTCAGTTATAGTAAATCCTGCTTCATTTTTATTTTGATTCTTCTCTCTTTTCCCCCTTAATTAGTTTTGCTAAAGTTTTACCCAAGCAGTAATGTTGAAGAAGCTGAAGTTCAATGGTTCTATGAAGACCTACAAGACCTTCTAGAACAAACATCCAAAAAAGATGTCCTTTTCATCATAGGGGACTGGAAAGTAAAAGGAGGAAGAGATACCTCGAGTAACAGGCAAATATGGCTTTGGAGTACCAAATGAAGCAGGGCAAAGGCTAATAGAGTTTTGCCAAGAAAACACACTGGTCATAGCAAACACCCTCTTGCAACAACACAGGAAAAAAAACTCTACACATGGATATCACCAGATGGTCAGTACTGAAATCAGATTGATTATACTGTAGCCAAAGATGGAGACGCTCTATACAATCAGAAAAAGACAAGATGTGGAGCTGACTGTGGCTCAGATCATGAACTACTTATTGCAAAATTCAGACTGAAATAGAAAAAAGTAGAGGAAAACCATTAGAACATTCAGGTATGACCTAAATCAAATCCCTTACAATTATACACTGGAAGTGATAAATAGATTGAAGGGATAAGATCCGATAGACAGAGTGCCTGAAGAACTATGGATGTAGGTTGGTGACATTGTACAGGAGACAGGGATCAAGACAATCCCCAAGGAAAAGAAATGCAAAAAGGCTAAAGGATTGTCTGAGGAGGCCTTACAAATAGCTTAGAAAAGAAGAGAAGATAAAGGCAAAAGAGAAAAGGAAGGATATACCCATTTGAATGCAGAGTTCCAAAGAATAGGAAGGAGAGATAAGAAAGCCTTCCTCAGTGATCAATGCAAAGAAATAGAGGAAAATAGCAGAATGGGAAACACTAGAGATCTCTTCAAGAAAATTAGGGATACCAAAGGAACATTTCTTGCAAAGATGGGCACAATAAAGAACAGATGTGGTATGGACCTAACAGAAGCTGAAGATATTAAGATAAGGTGGTGATAATACACAGAAAAATTATATAAAAAAAAGATCATGACCTGGATAACCATGATGGTGTTATCACTCACCTAGAGCCATACATCCTGAAATGCAAAGTCAAGTGGGCCTTAGGAAGCATCACTACAAACAAAGCTAGTGGAGGTGATGGAATTCCAGTTGAGCTACTTCAACACCTAAAAGATGATGCTGTGAAAGTGCTATACTCAAAATGCCAGCAAATTTGGAAAACTCAGTAGTGGCCACAGGGCTGGAAAATGTCAGTTTTCATTCCAGTCCCAAAGAAAGGCAATGCCAAAGAATGTTCAAACTACTGCACAATTGCACTCATCTCGCACACTAGAAAGTAATGCTCAAAAGTCTCCAAGCCAGGCTTCAGCAGTACCTGAACTATAAATTTCTAGATGTCCAAGCTAAATTTAGAAAAAGCTGAGGAACCAGAGATCAAATTACCAACATCTGTTGGATCATCATAAAGCAAGAGAGTTCCGAAAAACATCTACTTCTGCCTTATTGAATGCAGCAAAGCCTTTGACTTTGTGAAATACAACAAACTGGAAAATTCTTAAAGAGTTGGGAATACCAGACCACCTTCCCTGCCTCCTGAGAAGTCTGTATGCAGGTCAGGAAGCAACACTTAAAACTGGACATGAAACAACAGACTTGTTCCAAATTGGGAAAGGAGTATGTCAAAGCTCTATATTGTCACCTTGCTTATTTAACTTATATGCAGTGTACATCATGCAAAATGCCAGGCTGGGTGAAACACAAGCTGGAATCAAGATTACCTGGAGAAATATCAATAACCTCAGATATGCAGATGGTACCACCCTTATGCCAGAAAGAGAAGAAGAATTAAAGAGCCTCTTGATGAAAGTGAAAGAGGAGAATGAAAAGACTGGCTTAAAACTCAACATGCAAAAAAACAAAGATCATGGCATCTGCATCACTTCATGACAAATAGATGAATAGCTATGGAAACAGTGACAGACTTTATTATGGGGGGCTCCAAAATCACTGCAGATGCTTATGCAGCCTTGAAATTAAATAAACACTTGCTCCTGGCAAGAAAAACTGTGACCAACCTAGAAAGCATATTAAAAAGCAGAGACATTACTTTGCCAACAACGGTCCATCTAGTCAAAGCTTGATTTTTCCAGTAGTCATGTATGAATTTGAAAGCTGGACTATAAAGAAAGCTGAGCACTGAAGAATAGATTCTTTTGAACTGTGGTGTTGGAGAAGACACTTGAAAGTCCCTTGGACTGCAAGGAGATCCAACTAGTCAATCCTAACAGAAATCAGTTCTGAATATTCATTGGAAGGACTGATGATGTTGAAGCTGAAACTCCAATACTTTAGCCACCTGATGTGAAGAACTGACTCATTGGAAAAGACCTTGATGCTGGGAAAGATTGAAATCAGGAGAAGAAGGGGACAACAGAGAATGAGGTGGTTGGATGGCATCACTGACTTGATGGACATGAGTTTAAGCAAGTTCCGGGAGTGGCGGTACACAGGAAGCCTGGTGTACTGGAGTCCATGGGGTCGCAAAGAGTTGGACATGACTGAAAGTTTTGCCAATTTTGTTTATAGCTTCAAAAAAACAAGTTCTTAATTTCATTAAACATTTACATTAATTTTTAGCCTCTATTTAATTTGTTTCTGCTCTGATACTTGTCTCTTTTCTGCTGTTTGGGATTAGTATGTTCTTTTCATAGGTCCTTTAGGTGTAAAGTTTTTTATTTGGCATCATTTTTGGTGTTATTAATGTAGATATTTATTACTGTAATCTTCTCTCTTAGGATACTCTTTAATGTATACCTTAACTTTTGATATATTGTGTTTCTATTTCGTTTATTTTTTTTCCATTTTGGTTGTTTCTAGATATTTTTAAAATTTCCTTTTGACTTTATCTTCAATCTATTTTTTTTTTTGAGGATTCTACTGTTTAATGTCTACATACTTGTGAATTTTCTAATTTTCTTTTGCTATTTATTCTAGTGTCACACCAATGTTTTTGGGAAAGATACATGATATTAATTCAATCTTCTTGAATTTCTTAAGATTTGTTTCTGACCTAACATATGAACTATCATAGAGAAAGTTCCATGTAAAGTTGAGACAAATTTGCATATTGCTGCTTTTGGATGCAATACTCTATAATTGTAGGTTAGATCCATTTGGTCTAAAGTTTAAAGTCCAGCGTTTCCTAATTGTTTTTCTGTCTGGAATATCCATTCATTGTTAAATATGGGTTATTGAAACCCCCTACTTTTATTACATTTACATCTACATCTCCCTTCAGAAATGCTAATGTTTCTTCAAACAGTCTCTTCAATAAGTGGTGCTGGGAAAACTTGCCAGCTACAAATAAAAGAATGAAATTAGAACACTTCCCAACACCATACACAAAAGTAAACTCAAAATGGATTAAAGACTTAAATTTAAGGCTAGACACTATAAAACTTAGCAAAAAACATAGGCAGAACAGTCTTTGACGTAAATCACAGCAAGATCCTTTCTGATCCACCTCCTAGAATAATAAAAATAAGCAAATGTGACCTAATGAGTATTAAAAGCTTTTGTACAGCAAAGGAAACCCTAAACAAGATGAAAAGACAACTCTCAGAAAGGGAGAAAATATTTGCAAATGAAAAAACTGACAAGGGTTTAACCTCTGAAATACATAAACAGCCCATGGAACTGAATATCAAAAAATAAATGAACAAAAAATGGGTTAAAAAGCTATATAGACATTTCTCCAAAGAAGACTTGCAAATGGTCAAGAGGTAAATAAGAAGTGCTCAACATCCCTAATTATTACAGATATGCAAATCAAATATCACCTCACACATGTTATAATGGCCATCATCAAACATAATGGCCATCCAGCAAACAATGAATGCTGGAAGGGTGTGGAGAAAGGGAACTCTCTTACAGGGGGTAGAAATGGTGATTGGTGCTGCCACTATAAAGAACAGTATGGAGCTTCCTTAAAAAACTAAAAACAGAACTCCCATATGATGCTTCAATCCCACTCTTGAGCATATACCCAGAGAAAACCATAATTCCAAAAGATACAAATATCCCAATATTTATTGCAGCACTATTTACAATCACCAGGACATGGAGGAAACCTAAATGTTCATTGACAGAGGAGTGAATATAGAAGATGTACCACATATATACGCATATATATATGTATATATATATACAGTAGAATATTACTCAGTCATATAAAGGAACAAAATTAGGTCATTTGTAGAGATATGGATGGATCTATAGACTGTCACACAGACTGAAGTAAGTCAGAAAGAGTAAAAACAAATATCATATGTTAATGAATATATGTGAAATCTAGAAAAATGGTACAGATGAGCTTATTTGCAAAGCAGAAATAGAGACAGATGTAGAAAACAAACATGTGGACACCAGGGAGGAAGGGAGGGTGGGATGAACTGGGAAACTGGAATTGACATATATACATTTTGTGTGCTCAGTCACTCAATCATGTCCAGCTCTTTGTGACTGCATGGACTGCATGTAGCCTGCTAGGCTCCTCTGTCTATGGAATTTTCCAGTCAAAGAATACTGGAGTGGGTTTCCATTTCCACTCCATGGGATCTTCCGACCCAGGGATGAAACCGACATCTCTCACATCTGCTGCGTTTGCAGGTGGGTTCTTTACCACTGTGCCAACTGGGAAGCCCAATATAGATACACTATATACACGTCTGCTGCTGCTGCTGCTAAGTCGCTTCAGTCGTGTCCGACTCTATCCGACCCCATAGACGGCAGCCCACCAGGCTCCCCCGTCCCTGGGGTTCTCCAGGCAAGAACACTGGAGTGGGTTGCCATTTCCTTCTCCAATGCATGCAAGTGAAAAGCGAACGTGAAGTCGCTCAGTTGGGTCCGACTCTTAGCGACCCCATGGACTGCAACTATGTACAAAAAATAGATACCTAATGAGAACTACTGTGCAGCACAGGAAACGGTACTCAGTGCTCTGTGGTGACCTAGATGAGAAGGAAATTAAAAAAGGAGGGACTGTGTATATACTTATGAGGGATTCACTTTGCTGTATAGCAGAAACTAGCACAACATTGTAAAGCAAAAGAAAAATGTTATTGTTTCTTTAATACATTTAGATATCACAATGTTGGATGCATATATATTTACAACTTTTATATTCTCTTGATGAATCGACTGCTTTATCATTATCTTCTTTGTCTCTTGTTATAATGCTTATTTTAAAGTCTATTTTGCCTGATATAAATAGAGTTATACCTGTTTTCTTTTGGATGTCATTTGTATGAAAAATCTTTTTCCATCCCTACACTTTCAGGCTATGTATCCTTAAAACTAAAGTGAGTTTCTTGTAGGCAGCATAATGTTGAATCTTTTAAAAAGAATTTTATTCATCCACTTCATCATTTGATTGGAGAATTTAATACATCTATGTTTAAAGCTTTTATTATTTATTATTTACCTATTTATCAAAAGATGATTATTTGTTATTACTATCTTGTTAATTATTTTATTTCTGTTTTATAGTTACTTTCTTTGTCTATGCTATCACTGTGGTTTGATGATTTTCTATAGTGGTGTGCTTTGATTCTTTTATTTTGTGTATATCTAGTGTTGGCTTTTGCTTTGTGGTTACCATGAAGTTTACATAAAACATTGTATTGTTACACTACTCTATTTTAATCCAATCATAACTTAACTTTTATTGCAAACAAAATCTTTACCCTTTTACTCCCCAAATTCCATGTTATGTTTTGATTTTATATTTGCATATTTTATATTATGTATTCATTAAACTATCATAGCTATTGTTACTTTCAATACTTTTATATTTAACCTGTTACAAGAGTTAAGTAATTACATACTACTGTCATGTTATTAACTTGAATTTGACCATTTACTTTCACTAGTGTATATTATATTTTCAAATGCTCATGTGTTATGATTTTGCCTTGAAGAACTCGTTTTAGCATTTCTTGTAAGGTGGCTATAGTGGTGATGAACTCCCACAGTTTTTGTTTGTCTGGGAAAATTTTATCTTGGATTTATTTTTGAAAGTCAGATTTGCCAGATAAAATACGTTTTGTTGGCAACTTTTTCTTTCAGTTCTTTAAATCTGTTAGCCCACTCTCTGCTTGCCTGCAAGGTTTCTGTAGAGAAACTCATCAGTAGCCTTAGGGAGGTTCCCTTGTACATGCTGTTTCTTTTTCTTTGCTGCTTTCAAAATTCTCTATTTTTCTGATTTTTGGTGGTTATATTTTAATGTGTCTCTGTCAAGTCTTCCTTAGATTGAGTCTGCTTTGGACCTAGGAGCTTCAGTTGCCTGGACAACCATATCTCTCTCCAGATTTGGGAAGTTTCCAGCCATCATTTTTTAACATAATCTTTCTGTTCATTTCTATCTCCTCCTCACCTTTTGAGGTTTCTGTGATGTATATAAAACTTGGATATATGTATACATATATCTAAGTTTGATCCCTGGGTTGGGAAGATTGCCTGGAAAAGGGAATGGCTACCCATTCCAGTATTCTTGCCAGGAGAATTTCAGGGACAGAGAAGCCTGGTGGGATACAGTCCATGGGGTCACAGAGTTGGACACAACTGAGCAACTAACACTAAAACTCTTCTGTGATGGTCTATTTTATTTTTCATTGCTTACAGTGTTTGCTTCAGCTTTGGAATTTCTTTCTGCTGATATTTTAAGATTTCTGTCTCTTTGTTCAACCTCTCATCTTGTTCATATATTGTTTCCTGATTTTACTGAGTCATCTGTGTTATCTTATAGCTCACAGATCTTCCTTAAAGCAATCAACTGAATATTTCCTCAGGCGGTTAGTAGATCTCCATTTCTTTGAGGTCAGTTATTGTAAAATTATTTTGTTCCTTTGATGATGTTATGTTTCTTTGACTCTTCATGTTCATTGGAGTCTTGCATTGTTGTCTTTGTGATTAAAGAAGCAGTCATGTCCTGCAGTCTTTACCAACTGGCTTTAGAAGAGAAATACTTGCAACAGGCAGTTCACCTAGTGATTCTGAGGCTTTATTTGGCCTTATTGATGGATATGCCTGCTCCAACACTTCTTGTTCTCTCTTGGGCCTTCCCTTGATCCTGCAAAGTGAGAGGATTTTACAACTTCCAGTTTGTTTTCTCTTGGGCAGTGCCCCAAAATGTTCAAGTTTGTGAATCTTCTTTCAGTTTCACAGAGTTGGGAGGCTTTCTGTGTGTGTTAACCAGCTGCCTAGAAAACCTTACACGTGTTGTCCTCAGGAGTGTGTGCTGGGACCTGACTACGGTAGAAGAGATGTGCAGAGCATTGAGGTGTGCAGAGCTCTGAAGCATTGTGGATGCATGTATGCCACTGTAGAGAAGATGTCCCCAGGAGCTTGTGGCCTGGCTCTTGGAAGCAATCCATGAGGAGACTGATAGAAAAGAATTGTGAATTGGTGAGGAGCATCACTTTAATGAGTCATGAACTCTTGTTGCCCTGCTCTAACTTCTCCTGATCCCTCAACTTTTCAGATCACCTCAGTATTCTGAGTAGGGCAAGAAAGAATGGCGTCTTTGTGCAGTGTGCTGCAACAGGCACTCACTCAAATATTCTCATTTTTCCCCATGGGAGAAATCATGGGCAGAGGGCTTCTCTTTTGGTACTGACCTAGGACACTTGGAGAAAGGACTGATGTGGGTAAAGTGAACTGTTTTCTTACCATACTCAAATCATCTGTCTCAGACTTTTTGCTCCAGTGATGCATTGGAACTTTTCCACTGGACTCTTGAACTCCCACAAAGACATTCTCATCTGTGAATGACTGTCAAAACTAATGCTCTGCTGAGGGGCAGGGAAGTGATGGTAGAAAACTGTTCTGTCATCTTGCTAATGTCCCATTCTTAATCCTTGTTATGACATTTGAAACTTTTGTCTAACAACTTTTAAAAAAGGAATATGTGTTTGGCTGCTTTTAGAAAACATTATCTTCATGATTACATTTAATGACAATGTAATATTACATTATATGAGTGCTCCATAATCCATTTAGACTTTCTCTTATTGTTGATAATTTTGAAAGTTTCCAGTATTTTGATACTATAAACCATATCACCATGATCAAACTTTTTGCACATTTCTAGCAACATTTTAAGATAAATCCCTTCTGAGTGAAACAGATGAAAATTTGTAATGATTTCTGTACATAATGCCAAATTATCAAATGTCATAAATGAATTTGTTTACTTGGTATACCAAATAACAATTGGTAAAAGTGAACAATTCAATAAGCCATCTCCCACTGCAGTATTTGTTTCTAAAACCATTTTTCTATTGATAAGTAGGATATAACATGGTTTCTTTAAGAAATTTTACTTTTGGTCATTAGTAAGAATTACTTTTAATATGTATTGACTATATATCTTCAGTGTAGTAGAATGGTTAAGGATACAGCCTGCCTCAAAGTGAGAGATGAGTTTGAGACCAAGCTCTGATATCATTGGTTATATTTCCTTTGACATGTTATTAACCTAAGTCAATATTTTCTTTTATGTATTACTTTGTTGAAAATGAAAGTGTTAGTTACTCTGTGGTGTCTGACTCTTTGCAACCCCATGGACTATAGCCTGCCAGGCTCCTCTGTTGATAGAATTCTCTAGGCAAGAATTACTTTGTTCAGGCTGCTGTAACAGAGTACCACAAATTGGATGGCCTATAAACAGAAAGTTATCTTTTCACAATTCTGAAGTTAGAGATTTGAGATCAAAACGTCAGCAGTATTGATTCCTTTTGAAGGTTGTGAGGGAGATTCATTTGAGGCCTCTCTTCTGGATTATATATGGCTGTCTTCTCAATGTCTCTTCACATATTCTTTCTTCTATGTATATCTACCTCTATATCAAGCTATTCCATTTTGTAATGCCACTGGACATATTGGATTAGGGCTCACATTAATGACTTCATTTTAACCTGGTTACCTTTCTAAGGACCCTAACTCCAGATAAGCTTACATTCCAAAGTACTGGGGTTAGCACTCCAGCATCTTTTTGGAGGGGATGCAAGCAACTCATAACAGGAATAATATTATCTTATGATAAGCTCATTGTGAAGATTAATTGCTGGCATGTACTTGGCATAGAATGTGGCTGAGTAAAATCAATATCAATATCAGCTAGTATTATGAGTTAAGGTTCTTGCTCATAAAATCATTCCATTTTTCCACTAAGGTTATTTTTTTGAATTAATTTGTAAGAGATGTTTCCATATGAACAATTAAATTATAAATGTAAACATATTTTCCTCAGTTTTCAAGTTTTTCTAATCTCAATTTACACAATTCAAATGTATTTTATAAACAAATCTATTGTCCTCTTAAATGTGTCTGTGATTTCTGTCTGTCTCTTTTTTCCTTTTTTTTTCTTTTTACATTCAGGGACTGTTTTCCCCATAGTAGGATGAATTTTAAATGTGCATCTTTATTTTAATCTAATTATTTAAGTATTTGATTTTCTTCTCCCATGTACATCTCCTCCACGTACCTGTAAGATAATCCAAATCTTTGATGGTGGGTGATACCTGTGGTTATAATAAGAAAGTACTCCAATGATTAGATTAGGTAACGGGGCAAGATGAAAGTATTAATATCTTGAAGATGAAATTGGGATTTCTAATCAACTAAGTTAATCAGAAAGGAGATTATCCTGGATAAATTGGACACAAGTGAGCCCTTTGAAAGAGAGTGTAGAGGCCAGAGATGGAAGAAGTCAGAGAGGTTCCAACAGGAAGAGATGCTGTTGTCCTTGAGTGACAGGTCTGGTGTCTTGTGGAGAAGGTCATGTATCAGGAACCGTAAGTGAGATCCAAGAGTGCAGACCTCAGTCCTACAGCTGCAAGGCATTGAATTCTGTAACAACCAGTTACAGGGTTAGCTTGGATGAGCACCATGAACATCAGATAAAGTAGCAGCCTGGGTTACAGTTATAGTACAGCTTCCTGAGATCCTGAACAGAGTAACCAATGTGTATACAGCCTTCACATTCAAAGAAACTGAGATGATACATTTGTGTTTTGTAAAGCCAGCAAACTTGTGGTAATTTGTTACTTCATAATGGATAATTATTACTCCTTATCATATACTTTCAGCACTATTCATGGATTCCTAATAGATAACCAAAACCCCACATTATCAATTTCTGAATATTTATATATCCTTGAGTCTCTAGGAAGAATCAATGTGTTTAAATTGCTTAACGTTATAATTATGACTTTATACATAAATAAATCATATTATATGATTTAATCTGGTGATTCAAATTACACTCTTTTCTAAAATGTCTAGGCAATTTTCAACAGTTTATTCAGTTCAGTTCAGTCACTCAGTCATGTCTGACTCTTTGCGACCCCATGAATCTCAGCACACCAGGCCTCCCTGTCCATCACCATCTCCCGGAGTTCACTCACTCATGTCCATTGAGTCGGTGATGCCATCCAGCCATCTCATCCTCTGTCATCCCCTTCTCCTGCCCCCAATCCCTCCCAGTATCAGGGTCTTTTCCAGTGAGTCAGCTCTTTGCATGAGGTGGCCAAAGTATTGGAGTTTCAGCTTCAGCATCAGTCTTTCCAATGAACACCCAGGACTGATCTCTTTTAGGATGCACTGGTTGGACCTCCTTGCAGTCCAAGGGACTCTCAAGAATGTTCTCTAACACCACAGTTCAAAAGCATCAGTTCTTTGGTGCTCAGCTTTCTTCACAGTCCAACTCTTACATCCATACATGACCACTGGAAAAACCATAGCCTTGATATTAGGTATAGATAAAAGAGTGAATAAATTATTCATAACAATAACAATAGCAGTAAGAAAATGAAAATGCAAGCCATGAGCAGGGAGAAATTATTCACAATATACATGGGAATAGTATTTACTAGCAGAAGTTAGTATAAATACAAAGACTTTTAAATGTTTGTACTAACAACCTTCCCCGGTGGTTCAATGGTAAAATCTGCCTACAATGCAGGCTACCCAGGAAATGCAGGCTCAGTCCCTGGGTTGCGAAGATCCCCTGGAAAAGGAAATGGCAACCAACTCTAATATTCTTGCCTGAAGAATCCCATGGACAATGAGCCTGGTGGGCTACAATCTATAGGGTTTCAAAGAGTTGGAAACAACTGAAGCAACTTAGCATGCACTAAAAGGCTAACATCAATAATTGCCTAGCTAATTGAACTTTGGATTCTCTGGTGGCTTAGATGGTAAAGAATCTGCCTGCAGTGCAGGAGACCCAGGTTTAATGCCTGGAACTTTTTCAATGATTTAAGAGAGAATCTGATTAAAATAATTAGCATAGTGCCTTATCTTTGATATCAAGTTCCTTTAAAAGCAACTTTTAGAACTTTTGTAAAAAGCTGAGAAAAAAATCAGGTGTGACTATTGTTGAGGTCTTTTAATGGACTGGAACCTAGTAGTCCGGAGTCGACCAATAAGAAAGTAAAGGTGAGAGAAAGAGGCTGATATTCCTTGGTTTTTGCAGAAAGCCAATAAAGTCCCTGACACGGGGCTTGCTCTGTTCATGGCGGCCTCAGGCGCCCTCTCGATGGGTTGAAAGCGCAGAGCGCCTTCTGAGAGGGTCTTAGAAGCTTGGGCAGGAAAGTGAACTCAGAGAGCCTCTGCACTCCAAAGAAATAGCCTGAGAGAGAGAGAGAAAGAAAGAGAAAGAAAGGCATGAGGACCAACGCTCTGATGGAACAAAGGTGTTTTATTCAACATTGTGTAGGTATTTATACTGTCTTACAAGATAGCTATTTTCAGCAGAGATAAAATCAAAATTTAGAAGTTATCAAGGAAACACAGTTGTAAATAATCACTTTTACCACATGATTCATAAGAAGGAAGATGGTACTTATCACCATATAGAAAAAGTAATGAAGGAAATGCCTGGATTCCTCAGCCCTTGGGAGAGGCTTGCCTCTCTTCTTCTGCTAAGTCGCTTCAGTCGTGTCCGACTTTGTGCAACCCCATAGACGGCAGCCCACCAGGCTCCTCCATCCCTGGGATTCTCCAGGCAAGAACACTGGAGTGGGTTGCCATTTCCTTCTCCAGCCTCTCTTCTTAATTCCTGAATATTCAGGAATTAATAAGGGACAGAGAATTCCTGACAGATCCAAAACAGCACACAGGAAGCGTCCTGATAAATGCTTCCTGGCAGACTATGAAAACTTTGACATGAGTAAAGGAAGAAATGACCAGGGTCTCACCTTTACCAGGGACCTAGTGTTATTAAAATAACTCAATCACACAACCTCTGACCATACAGACAAAAGAGAAACTGGCAAAGGAACTTCTTGAAGCCAGGAGAAGATTGATATATTAGGAGAGATGGTTTTCTGGATTATGCAATAGCTTCCAGTAGGCCTCCACTATACTCTCCTCCAGTCAAGATCTCTTGCTGGTAAACTGCTGTTAAGAATTATATTTAGAATGTTATTTCCCAATTCATAGAAGTTTAACTGCATCAAATGTATAATAGAAAACCACAAAATTCTATAAAGCAAATATCCTTCAATTAAAAAATAAAGTGACAAAAAAAGAAAAAAACTGTACACTTTTCTGCTACTTCTTTAAGATGTTCAAAATCTTTCTTCACCCTATCTTCCCAGGCACAGTTATGTTTCTCTTGAGTCAGACTATTCGTTTTATAGCCCATAACTGCATTATGATAATTTCTGTCTCCATTTCTTTTTTTCTGGCTATTTCTTAGCCATAAATTAAATTGAGTGTAATAAATATATTCACTGAGCTCCTCTTCTATAGAGGAAACTGTGAGAGAAGCTAAAATGAATTCAAATACTGTCTTCATTGCTGCAGAGTCTTTTACATGCTGGCTACTGAGAAGATGTATAAGATAAAGAATGAATAAATTAATAATGCTAATATAAATATCTTTCTACCTTTCCATCTGCTCCTTCACTTTGAAAAAGAGTTATGAAGATTCATTTCCTCTCCAAAATCTTCTTTAGTTAATCTAATTCTAATTTAGTTATACTCTAATTTGGTTATTCCAATTAAAAAAATACATTTTATGCCTAAATACTGCCATTGAGCTCAAATAATTTATACAACTACAAACATTAAAATATTACCCATGGATGTAATTCAAGCAAGTGTAGGAGATGCTGTTTGTTTAAAAGTTCTTACCTTTTAACAAATGCAAACTATGAGTAATGGAAGTCAAATTGCTTTGCGTTTTTCAAATAGTTGTACTGTATTGGCAAAGAATTTTAAAGAAATTGAATTAATCTGTTAGCTTTAATTATAATTTGTTTTCAAGAGACCCAATGATATATACTCTAATTCCTAAAGATTTCTTTCTTTTATAACTTACATCCTATACTGACTACTTAATTTGTGATCCAAGGGCCAGAACTAATTAGAAATGAAGACTGTCAGGCCCTACTACAGGTCTGTGCAACCTGAGTGTGCCTTTTTAGGAGATCCTTGGTAATTAATAGATACATAAAAAATTTAAGAAGGTCTATACCATGAAACTTGATGTTTTGGGAGTTATATCACCTGTGTATAATTGTTTATTGTTTCCTACCTAGTTAACCTCTTAGCTGTCAGTCACAGAGATTGTCACAATGCCTATGTGGCAATTGTTGACCTGGTACATAATAGGCTCTGAATAATTGCTTGTTTACTGATCATATTCAGACATTGCTAAGATGTTTATAATTCATAAAACTTATCTTACTTGATATACAATACTTGGCAACAATGGGAATTGTAGTTATGAAACTCTATATCACAATAACCAGAAGAAATATTTAACATTGACACACTCATCTAACATACAATTCATTTTGAAAATTTTTAATTTTTCTATCAGTATTCTTTTAGTTTCAAAAAAATCCAGAATCCAATTAAATTGAAAACACTGCCTTTAGTTGTAAAGTCTCCTTTTATTTAGAAGAGCTATCATCCCCTTTTTTAATGCCTTTCATGATGTTGGCATTAAAAAAATAACATTTCAGGCCAGTTGTTTTATAGAATGCCCCTCAACTTGAATTTGTCTGATTAGTACCTTATTAGGACATTTGGATTAAATATTGGTTTGAAAATAACATTAAATATGTAGTGTCCTTCTCAGTGTATCACAGCAAGAAGCACACAATATTTGCGTGTTCTTTCTGTATTGAAAATATTTAATTTTGAAGGCTTTCCATTACAAAGATGTCCTTTTCACTTTTTAATTAACAAGTAATATATAAATATAAAAAATTTCAGACCTATGTGAAAATCTCATCTCCAATACTCATTCACTTAATGGTTTTAGTATCAACTGATGAATCCTGTGTACATCATTTATTATTTTTGTGGCTTCTAAAGGCAAGTTTTACAGTTTCTAAAGGTAATTTTTGCATGCTAGCCAGGTAATGCTAAAAATCCTTCAAGTTAGGCTTCAGCAATATGTGAAATGAGAACTTCCAGATTTATAAGCAGGATTTAGAAAAGGCAAAGGAACCAGGGATCAAATTGCCACATCTGTTGGATCATAGAAAAAGCAAGGGAATTCCAGAAAAAAACATCTACCCCTGCTTTGTTGACTATACTAAAGCCTTTAACTGTGTGGATAACAACAAAGTGTGGAAAATTCTTAAAGAGTTGGGGATACCAGACCACCTTACATGTCTCCTGAGAAACCTGTATGCAGGTCAAGAAACAACAGTTAGAACCATCCATGGAACAATGGACTGGTTTAAAACTGGGAAAGGAATATGTCAAGTCTGTATATGGTCACCCTGTTTCTTTAACGTCTATGTAGAGTACATCATGCAAAATGCCTGGCTAGATAAAGCACAAGCTAGAATCAAGATTGTCAGGAGAAATATCAGCAACCTCACATATGCAGATGACATCACCCAATGGTAGAAAGCTAAAAGGAACTAAGGAACCTCTTGATAACAATGAAAGAGGAGAGTGAAAAAGCTGGCTTAAAACTCAGCATTCAAAAAATGAAGATCATAGCATCCAGTCCCATCATTTAATGGCAAATAGAAGGGGGAAAAAGTGAAAATGGTGATAGACTTTATTTTCATGGGCTCCAAAATCACAGATGGTGACTGCAGTCATTAAATTAAATGATGCTTGCTCCTTGGAAGAAAAGCTATTACAAAACTAGACAGTGCATTAAAAAAAACAGAGACATCACTTTGCCAACAAACGTTCATAGAGTTAAAGCTATGGTTTTACCAGTAGTCACATACAGATGTGAGAATTGGTCCATAAGGAAGACTGAGTGCTGAAGAATTGATGGTTTTGAACTGTGGTGCTGGAGAAGACTCTTAAGAGTTCCTTGGAAAACAAAGAGATCAAATTAGTCAATCTTAATTCCTGAATGAATTTTGGAAGGACTGAGGCTGAAGCCAAAGCTCCAATACTTTGGACACCTGATGTGAAGAGCCTACTCATTGGAAAAGACCCTGATGCTGGGAAAGATTGAGGGCAGGAGGAGAAGAGGACAGAGAATGAGACAGTTGGATGGCATCATCAACTCAATGGACATGAGTTTGAGCAAATTCTGGGAGATAGTGAAGGGCAGGGAAGCCTGGAATGCTGCAGTCCATGGGGTCGCAAAGACTCAGACAAGAGTGAGCAACTGACCAATAACAAAATGTAATTTTTAATCCATCTTCCTTCTACAATTATGATTCACCATTCTTCTATTAGGAACGCTTCTCTTACCCCTTCCATTGCATTTTTAAGTATCACTAATGACTCAGTTAACACACACTCACACATTCCATGTATGATGCTTCATTACTGTCAATATTATTTGTGATGTTCAAAGTGTTTTGGATAGAAACTCCTTCAAGCTGGCTTCTGTCTTACAACATATCCTCTCACTCTCAGCATAGTAGCATGATATTCTGGCTTATCTTACTTTGCACCATTCACAGTTCAGTCCTGGAATCTGCCTTTTCTCCAGCATTCCTTCCCCACTCCCTTTTTTCTGATGAAAAGCATGTAGAAAGCAAACATGGGCCCTGGATGTGTGCATTGCAATTGCGATATGACTGCTTGAGGCCTTTCCAGGGATCAGAGTGTGGGAAGTCATGTTCCTGTTCATATTTCCAAGTTCAATGCCAAAGTGATGGTATTTGGAAGATAATTAGGTTTAGATGAGGTGATGATCTTCAGTCCTCATGATGGGATTAATGTCCTTTCAAGAAGAGAAAGAGATGAGAGTTTGATTCACCTGTTTCATGTGAGACACAGAGAAAGAGCAGGCATTCCCAAGTCAGGCTGAGGGCTCTCAGCAGGACTCGACAATGCTGGGTTATTATCTCAGACTTCCAACCTCGAGAACTGTGAGAAAATGAATTTCTGTTGTTTAAGCCACACCATTTATGGTATTTTATCATGGCAGCCTGAGCAGCTTGAAACAAGGACCTTCAACATAATTATCATGCTCCTTATCTTATGTTAAAGAACCATGTTGCATGTTCTAAATTACCAGTAATAAAAATGTGTTTTCTTTTCCCAATTGCTTAACCATGCAAGAATGTAAGAATAAAATCTCCGTGTACCTGTTTCAAAAAAATCTATAATAGTTAATAAATAAACTATGAGGACATATTATTGTACAACACATAGAATATAACCAGTATTTTGTTGTAACTGTAAATGGAATACAAGCTTTAAAAATCGTGATTAACTATGTTGTACCTGTAACTCATGTGTTGCTGGTTGTGGTTTAGTTGTGAACTGAGCTGCTAGGAAAGCCCCAATTGATGTAGTACTGTACATCAATTATACTCTAATAAAAATATATATAATCAGTTCAGTTCAGTTCAGTTTCTCAGTCATGTCCGAATCTTTGTGACCTCATGGACTGCAGCACGCCAGGCCTCCCTGTCCATCACCAACACCCGGAGTTTGCTCAAACTCATGTCCATTGAGTTGATGATATCATCCAACCATTTCATCCTCTGTCGTTCCCTTCTCCTCCTGCCTTCAGTCCTTCCCAGCATCAGGGTCTTTTCCAGTGAGTCAGTTCTTCTCATCAGGTGGCCAAAGTATTGGGGCTTCAGTTTTGTCATCAGTCCCTCTCATGAATATTCAGAACTGATTTCCTTTAGGATGCACTGGTTTGATCTTGTTGCTGTCCAAGGGGCTCTCAAGAGTCTTCTCCAACACCACAGTTCAAAAGCATCAATTTTTCAGTGCTCAGTCTTCTTTATGGTCCAACTCTCACATCTATACATGACTACTGGAAAAACCACAGCTTTCGCTAGATGGACCTTTGTCAGCAAAGTTATGTCTCTGCTTTCTAATATGCTGTCTAGGTTTGTCATAGCTTTTCATCCAAGGAGCTGGCACCTTTTAATTTCATGGCTGCAGTCACTATCTGCAGTGATTTTGGAGCCCAAGGAAATAAAGTCTGTCATGGTTTTCATTGTTTCCCATCTATTTGCCATGAAGTGATGGGACGAGATGCCATGATCTTAGTTTTCTGAATGTTGAGCTTTAAGCCAACTTTTTCACTTTGCTGTTTCATTTTCATCAAGAGGCTCTTCAGTTCTTCTTTACTTTCTGTTATATGGGTGGTGTCATCTGCATATCTGAGGTTATTGACATTTCTCCTGGCAATCTTGATTCTAGCTTGTGCTTCTTCCAGCCCAGTGTTTCTCATGATGTGCTCTGCATATAAGTTAAATAAGCAGGGTGACAACATACAGCCTTGACATATTCTCCCAATTTGGAACCAGTCCATTGTTCCATGTCAGTTCTGTTGCTTCTTGACCTGCATACAGATTTCTCAGGAGGCAGGTCAGGTGGTCTGGCATCTCTTTAAGAATTTCTATAATAGTTTGGATTATTCAGAAGATTTTGACTCTCTTCTGTTCCCCCTTTGGGTAGAATGTACTTCCTGTCTCAGTATGTACTGCATTTGGCCATGTGTTTTTTCTTGGCCTCGTGGTAGGCTGAATGTAACCCTTGACTCTAGGTTTGGCCATCTGACTTGCTGTAACCATTGGATCGGAGTAGTCATGATGCATGGGAAATTTAGATTGTGTTCTCACAGTAGGGCTTGCTGTTCCACCTCTGTCCCCCTTCATCCCAGGCCTCTGAATGAGAACATGTTGAGTGGAGGAGACATCAACAAGCCATAAGGAGACCCCTATCTGGAGTCAGTTTAACATAGATCCTCAGTGCAACTAGAGATTATATCAAACAAAGGAAGTCAGAGAGACAAATGTAATGATATCACTTACATGTGGAATCTAAAATTTGCACAAATGAACTTATCCACAAAACAGAAACAGACTCGTAGACACAGAGAATAGACTTGTGGTTTCCAATGATGCCGAGCAAGGCCCTGTGGAGCTCTTGGGCACAAAGCCCTTCTATGTCCCCCTTTTCTTTGGTTATAGAAAACAGGCTTTGTTCAGCCTCCATGACCTTCTCTAAGTTCCAACAGAGAGATTCAGGCAGTTGTTAATTAGTGAAGGATAGGGATAGGAGACCAGGGAGGAGCAGTCAGGAAACAATACCACAGCCTTGGGGCAGGGTCTTGGATATACACAGCAGTATCTTTGACCTGATTTGCAGATATTGAAACCTCCTCCAGGTGGGAGAGTTCAGTTCAGTTCAGTCGCTCAGTCGTGTCTGACTCTTTGTGACCCCATGAATCACAGCACGCCAGGCCTCCCTGTCCATCACCAACTCCAGGAGTTCACTCAGACTCACGTCCATCGAGTCAGTGATGCCATCCAGCCATCTCATCCTCTGTCGTCCGCTTTTCCTCCTGCCCCAAACCCTCCCAGTTTCAAAGTCTTTTCCAATGAGTCAACTCTTTCATGAGGTGACCAAAGTACTGGAGTTTCAGCTTTAGCATCATTCCTTCCAAAGAAATCCCAGGGTTGATCTCCTTCAGAATGGACTGGTTGGATCTCCTTGCAGTCCAAGGGACCCTCAAGAGTCTTCTCCAACACCACAGTTCAAAAGCATCAATTCTTTGGTGCTCAGCTTTCTTCACAGTCCAACTCTCACATCCATAAATGACCACTGGAAAAACCATAGCCTTGACTAGACAGACCTTAATCGGCAAAGTAATGTCTCTGCTTTTGAATATACTGTCTAGGTTGGTCATAACTTTTCTTCCAAGGAGTAAGCGTCTTTTAATTTCATGGCTGCAGTCACCATCTGCAGTGATTCTGGAGCTCAAAAAAATAAAGTCTGACACTGTTTCCACTGTTTCCCCATCTATTTCCCATGAAGTGATGGGACTGGATGCCATGATCTTCGTTTTCTGAATGTTGAGCTTTAAGCCAACTTTTCACTCTCCTCTTTCACTTTCATCAAGAGGCTTTTTAGTTCCTCTTCCCTTTCTGCCATAAGGGTGGTGTCATCTGCATATCTGAGGTTATTGATATTTCTCCCGGCAGTCTTGATTCCAGCTTGTGTTTCTTCCAGTCCAGTGTTTCTCATGATGTACTCTGCATATAAGTTAAATAGGCAGGGTGACAACATACAGCCTTGACGTACTCCTTTTCCTATTTGGAAACAGTCTGTTGTTCTATGTCCAGTTCTAACTGCTGCTTCCTGGCCTGCATACAGATTTCTCAAGAGGCAGGTCAGGTGGTCTGGTATTCCCATCTCTTTCAGAATTTTCCACAGTTTATTGTGATCCACACAGTCAAAGCCTTTGGCATAGTCAATAAAGCAGAAATAGATGTTTTTCTGGAACTCTCTTGCTTTTTTCATGATCCAGCAGATGTTGGCAATTTGATCTCTGGTTCCTCTGCCTTTCCTAAAACCAACTTGAACATCAGGAAGTGGGAGAAGTTAATGATTAATGATAGTATTCTGCCACAATCATTCAGAACCCAGACCAGTTGGAACATGAAGGTTCATGATGCTGACTCCTATTTACCTCACCATCAACCCATCAAAAAACATCCATGAACTGATCATGCCTTATTTGAACGATCACTTCTCACTCTCCTCTCCAACTGAGGACATATAATATTTTTTTGAAGCAGGAGCTTGCCGTGTCCCCTTTTGCCTGGCAAAAAAAAAAAAAAAAAACAAAAAACTATCCTTTTGACTTCACCTAAAACTCTGCCTCTGATATTTGATTTGACACCAGTGCACAGAAAAGTTGAGCTTTCTGCTGCATCAAGGGAGAGGTGGGGAGGAAGAGGGATGGACTGGGAGTTTGATTGATGCAAACTGTCACATTTAGAATGGATAGGGAACAGGATCCTAATGGACAACACAGGGAAATATATTCAATATCCCATGATAAGCAATATGGAAAGAGTATTTAAAAAGAATAGATATGCATATAAAACTGAATCACTTTGTGTATAACAGAGATTGGCACAACATTGTGAATCAACCACACTTCATGAAAAACTTAAAAAATGAAGTGGATGGAAGTTGAGCATATTAGTAAATAGATCTTCAGATGCATGGGAAAATAAATTCTTGCTTTTTATGCCATCAAGAGTTTGTGGTTGTGTATATATAGCATTAGCTCCTTTTATTCTGAAGCAATTTAAGTTGTTTTAGGTGCCAATGTTGAAAGCTTAATATGATGAGATATATAATCTATTACCTTTAGATATAAGCTGATATTCTTCCATTATTCCAACCTCTAATAATAAAACTAATACACAGAAACCTAAATTATAATTGGGAGACCAGCAGGGGGAGCTCTCACACCCTGTGATGATAGCTAAACCCAACAGGAAGGAGAAAGGCTCCTCTTCTTTCCTGGCAAGGGCTCAGCCAATGAAAAACCATGGACTCTTTGTTTACTCCACCCTCCCAGCTTCTTTTCCCATCTATAAAGTTATTCTCTTCTCTATTTTTGCTGGGGCCTTGCTTGTGATTCTCCATGTTTGCAAATTAGGAGCTTCTCTTGTGGCTCAGCTGGTAAAGAATCTGCCTGCAATGTGACAGACCTGGGTTCGATCCCTGGGTTGGGAAGATCCCCCTGAGAAGGGACCGTCTACCCACCCCAGTACTCTGGCCTGGAGAATTCCACCGACTGTATAGTCCCTGGGGTCATAGAGTCAGGTACAACTGAGTGACTTGCACGTTCACTTTCACTCCATGTTTTCAGACCCTGAACTGCAATTCTCTGCTGATCCTGAATGAATAAACACATTCCTAATGGAGAAATATCTGGTAGTCTGTTGGTTTCAGGTCAACATATTTAACAATTTTAAAAATCTATTTTTGTTCAGTGTTAGGAGAAAGGCTTGAAAAGCAAATTGCTGTAGGGGAATATATATATAGTGTTATTAATTTCTTTTTTATACTAAGTGTACATGTCAGTTAAAAGCTGTGAGATAGGAAAGCCTAGTGGAAGGGGAAGCATAGTGTTTGAGTTCCTTGCTAGTACCAAGAAATATACATGTAACTCTAATGAACAGCTGGCTTTCTGTGGAATATTGTGACATGATACTGGTTGAAATCTGTTTGAATTCATATATAGTTCTTTGCAAAGTGTCTTTATCCTTGTATTTGTTTTAGAATGCATCTGCAAAAATCTGAAAATAAACTTTCTTTAGAAGGTGAATTTGTTAAAAATTATTCTCTCACCAACTTATTTTTCCCATCATGAGTATATTTTCTTGTCAGTCACTTTCTTAAGGTTGCATTACCATTTTTATACCTGTTCACTCTTTTGAGAAAGTTGTATACACTGTATGTTATAGGAAAATTTATTCATAAAAAGACTCTGGATAGTTTAAAGATCTACAATGCAATACTTGTGGTCAATGTATGGGAAAATATTAAAAAATCTTCAGAAGCATACATTATATATATAAAAAAAAGACCATTGGAATTAAAAAGACCATTGGAAATTAAGAATTTTTTTTGATGTGAAAGAGATCACACAGATCATAGAATGGAAGAAGACACTGTCATAACAAAACATAATGTTATTTTTATATACAATATAACATTATATTATATATCTGAAATATACAATTGATTCTTATATTAAAATGAAAAAAGCATGCAAAACAGAAAATGAGCAAATGATTATGAAAAAGTAATGACCAGAAAAGTAAGCCCCAAACTTCACTAGTCTATGAAGAGGATTTTAAAATTATTGTAATCATATAAATCCAAGTTAAAAAAAACCTTGTAATTTCATTACAACTCTCTCAGCCTAACCCAAAATGAAAACTTTTGGTGTCTGTGTGCTCTGGTGGAGTTGTAGTTTGGAGCAGTTGTTTTTGAGGAGTGTGCTACTGCTTAGTCATCATTTACCTTCCTGAACATAAGATCCAGAGTAACTTTTATACAGTTCCGTGGCGGATTGTGTATGTGTACCAAGTTAACTGTGGAAATGAGCAGTTGGAAGCATCTTGTATCTCCATTTTAATGGAGTAAAAAAGATGTACTTGAGGCATAGTTAGATACAACTGATCTGAAGTCCCCATGACGATAAGGGTGAAAAAGCTGAGAAAGACTTAGCTATACGACACACAAACTAGTCTCTTATGAAAGTGAAAAATAGCCGCACAGAAAATGATTATATACATTTTGAGAAACCATAGTCAAATAGATTAAAGGATTGCCTTGGCAGAGAGATTGAGGAAGAGTAAGGGATAGAACGTTTCACTTTCATACATTGGAGAAGGAAATAGAAACCCACTCCAGTGTTCTTGCCTGGAGAATCCCAGGGACAGGGGAGCCTGGTGGGCTGCTGTCTATGGGGTCGCACAGAGTCAGACACGACTGAAGTGACTTAGCAGCAGCAGCAGCAGCAAGGGATAGAAGGGAATCAATAAAGCATAAAAAGATGGTCAAATTAATTAAAATTACAAGCCCTGCTCCCACATACCAACTATGTGACTGAACCTTAATAACTGATGCAAAACCACCAAATAAGAGAAAGCTCCTCTGTTGTTTCAGTAACAAAATGTGGTGTGAACACAATCTTTACTTTAAATGGCTGTGACTAGGTGATTGTCTGATAGCTTTTATAAAACAGAACGGATCCTTAAATATAAAGAATTTTTAAAATATGAATTATTCAGCTTGGAAGAATTTTTAAACAAGCCACAATCTTTCAAAAACATTTACATGCAATCTATGTTTTTGTGCTCTAAAATCACTAAAGGCTCATATATGGAACATCAATTTCTGAAATGTATATGCTGGGGAATGTACTGCACAAAGGCAATTGAGATACCGTTATTAAGCATAGGTTTTGAATTGGTCTCCAATAGGAAGTTAAAGAAGGGATTTGTGATTCATATTAAATTATATTTCCCCCAAAAAGAAGTATGAAACAAAGTAGACTGTTACTTCTATGCTGAGCATTCTGTACATAAATTATTTAAAATTTTCATGTCCCAGTTGAAAGAATGACAGTATTATTACTTAAAGGGGGAATTTCCTCCATGGATAGGCAATATCCACTAATAGCTATGGGCATTTGCCTTTCTTCAGTGATGAACACTGTTTAAAGGAGAATTTGATGGACAAATGTTATTAGTCATTTCTTGGCCTCAGAAAAAATTATCGAGCTTTCATCCTAGAGCACCAAGCAGCTTCTGTCTTCTTGTCCAGGCACTCTACTTTGGATGTTGTTAGACTCAATTTAGAACAATTAATGCTTTCCTCATTTTATCCAGGCAACTGAAGGAGTTAATAACTGTTACCTCATTTGAAATGATTTTTCCTACTGATTTATGGAAATTATCAGAATATATAATGATATTTACTTCAGAACTGCAAAGCAATTAGCAACATTTGTCAGCTATTTCACAGGATAAAATGTGTCTTGGTGATGGAAACAACTACATCATTAAATAGTGGTTCCAGTAAGCTGTTCTTATTAAGAGTCAATTTGGTCTTTAGCAAGGCCAAAATACACTCAATAGTTTGACCATAGAATGTCAGAAAAACGAAACGAGTAATTACCCAAGTCCGTGGCCACAGGTAGGTAAGAGCCTGTGCTGAAACTAATTGGACAGAGATGAATATTATCTGTTTTACCTAATGTATTATTTTTTCTGTCTCATAATTAGATATGATTCTTTAACAAATACTACTACACCAGTGTAAGCACAGTTTCATATAGAATTCCTGTTGTTTTCTGCTTGCTGATTTCAAACTAAACCAAAGGAATGGGTCTAGGCTAATGTACAGTGCTATTCTCCCCTCAAACCAGGGTGAGCATGGGGGTCTGGAAAGCTAGTAGCAGAAAAAAAGACTTTAATGTCACCAAAATATTTTTATGCTATTCTTAGAATTTAACAAACAAATGTAACTGCACTCTTAAATCCTCCCTTTCAAGTATGGAGGAGGAGAGCAGAAAAAGGATAAATTCTGAGAGTTAGTAAAAAAAAAAAAATTGTTTCTCATCACAGATATGTGACTTTTTAAATTTTGAACAAATGCTTGATTTAGAAGAACCATTTCTTTGGAATGTAGCATAAGCTTTTAAATATTTTAAGATCGTTGTAGAACAATTATCTTTCACAGAATTAGTCCCTTTGTTGCAATATTTGGCCTTACTCCAGTGGGAATTCAACCAACTAAAATGTTGTGACAAAATGATTATTTAAGCTCACTGAAAACTTCTCTTTCTTTTTTTCTTTCTTTTTTCCTTTCTTTCATTAAAGCTGAGTTATGTGTTGCACTGAAGTTTGACTCATAGCCATAAAATTTAAGATGGCAGGCACTTAGGATATCTGTAGCCGTTTGCATTATCACATGGTTGCCCACTGCTGAGTCTAGTTCAGAAAAATAGGAAAACAATAGGGAAACTGCATATTCTTCAAGTGCCAATTGCTATGTGTGTGTGAAAAATGTTTTCTTCTACTACCAGCTACATTATATTCAGATATTTGGTTACTACTTTTGTTAATTTTTTAAGCCAAAACATATATTTTACTTTGATAAAATAATTAAGATATGGTTGCTTTAGATTACTTTTTAATAGAACACTGCATTTAAATTAAAATGTCTTGTGAATGTGACAATTTGAACATCGTGGGGAATATAGTCAATAATCATTTAGTATCTTTCTATGGTGACAGATATTAACTGGACTTATTGTGGTGATCATTTTGTAATATATAAAAATATAGAATCATTATGTTCTAACACAATGTGATAGATCAATTATACCACAAGAAACAAACTCTTAGAAAATGAGATCAAATTTGTGGTTATCAGAGGTTGGGGTCAGTGGGTGAGAAATGAGTTTAGATAGTCAAAACGTACAAATGTTTAGCTATAACTAGAACTTAATCCTCTGCTTGAGAAATTAAGCAGGCACTATTGCACTATCTAACTTAGACTTTGAAATCTATAATTCAGTGTCATGAGGGAATTTATACTAGGCATGCATTGTAAAGATGCTAGTTTTATTCATTCTAAAGCCTCAGAATATATTCTTTAACCTTTGAAGAAAAACTTTTATTGGTATCCATATTTTATAGCCAAAAACTGTGAATACAAATTCCATTTACAATTTTAATTGAGGTCACAGGAAATTGAAACAGTAGAATGTGAAGATTTTCTTCAGGAAAATAAAGTTAAATGGCACCATCAAACTATACTACTTAGGCAGGAAATGATGCACTTACCTCAAAAAGAGGGAGGGAAAGTTATTAAGAAAGTTCAGCACAAGCTTTGGGCCTCCGTGGGTAACTGACATTAAAGTGGCATTAAACCGCAGGAGATAAAAGTATAGAGTTTTGCTGCTATTAGCTTGGACAAGATATTGGCTGATATAGACCTCAGTCTGGAGTCATATTATTTTGTAATTTTAAAACCTGAGAGATAGTAGCTGTAAGGGCTTTTTGCAATGGTCACCTGGAAATAACTGTCCCTGACAAGAGATTACCTGGTCTTTTCCATATGATGTTGATGATTATAATAACACCTTATAGTATTTTGCAACATTCAAATACTGTATCTCTTGCAGGTAGAACCCAGCCAACCTTGGGGCAAAAGCACTATTTTGGCCTTTAATTTTTCAGTGGAAGAGACTAAATTTTCAGCATGAATTGTCTATGATCATATAGATAATAAGTGACAAAAGAACATAGATCATGAATCTTGTTCCTTTGAGTCTAGGTGCTTTGCCTCTTTATTTCACTAGAGTTATTGTAAAGTGTTGTCTGAAAGGATGAACTTTGACATGTTTAGACAACAGAACATATTTTTTCAATAGCATGGTTAGGGAAGCATGGTTAGGAAACATGCTTTTAAAAAATTTTATTGTATTTTAAGTGGAGTAAAATTGCTTTAAAATGTGTTAGTTTCTGCTGTACAACAATGTGATTCAGGTTTATGTGTACATATAGCCCCTCCTTCTGGAGCCTCCCTCCCCTCCCCATCCCACCACCACAGACAGCAGGCTGAGCTCCCTGTGTTACGTGCAGCTTTCCACTAGCTGTCGGTTTTGCTCATGCTAGTGTATATACAGCAAAGCTACTCTCTCAGTTCATTCCACACTCTCCTCCCTGGCTCTGTCCACAAGTTCATTCTTTACATTCTCTGTTCCTGCCCCACAGATAGGTTCATCAGTAGTTGAAACTTGCTTTGAAATGGAAGTTGTGGCCATGTGAGGTCAGGTTTTGAAAGCAACACTTAAGAGTTGAGTGACCAGCATTTGTCAATGTCTTTTCTAAATCTTGGTTTGCCTCTTTATGAAATAATAATGAATACTAGCTCCATTTGTTTCTCAGGATCATTAGGAAATTCGAGAATAATATCTGTTTTATTAAGAGATATAATATCTGTACCCACATGCAGATATATGCTAAAAACTACTCCATGAAGATATGTCTGCAGACTTCACCTTTTGTTTGGAGGTCTAGATATTCAGTAAACAGCATTGTTGTATTGATGAATCAGGGTTAAAATCTGTAAAAATGCCTTCAGGGATACAGAAAAGATGCTGCTTCTCCCTCAACCATGCTCTCCTTTACTTCCAAGTCTCTCAAAACTTATATCACTTTAATTTTTTAGAGATTTATATAAGAATCCATTTTGCTAACATTTTAGATGATTTTGATAATGGGTCTCAATGACACTATTGGTGTCTAACCCAGGATTCTTGAGGATCTCTTTTAACTGCAGCTGCAGGGGTTGCTAAGGGCTCTAATTTCTGCAATCTTCTCTGGAGCTGCTTTACTTACTAGGGGGAAGATCCCCTGGAGGACGGCACAACACCCCACTCCAGTATTCTTGCCGGGAGAATCCCATGGACAGAGGAGCCTGGTGGGCTATGGTCCATAGGGTTGCAAAGAGTCAGAGACGACTGAAGCGACTTGGCACTCACACATGCACTTCTTAGGAGACCAGAAGTTTTCTGACCGTGCTGGGCTGCAAAAGCCCTTGCTTTAGGGAGAGAGACTCTGTAGTGAAATATGTGGGATTGGCCTCCCCTGAAATCACACCCTCAATTGCTCTTCTTTCCTTTCCTAACGCAGCTGCATTCACACTCTTCTCCTGAGAACACGTCCTTGATACATCCATCTTTGGCATAGGAATCTCAGTCTTGGGCTTTTCTAGACACTTGATGTAAAATGACTCTGAGCCCTGCTCCTTAACTCAAAGCTGATTAAGGAGTGACATTTTAGGTGGTTTTCAGCAATATTTATTTATCACAAGGCCAAACTTTCATAGGAAGTAAAAAGAAGAACTGATTATTCAGATGCAGATTAAGAAGGAAAACTTTGGCCCATTTTTTGATTGGGTCGTTTATTTTTCTGGAATTGAGCTGCAGAAGTTGCTTGTATACTTTTGAGATTAGTTCTTTGTCAGTTGCTTCATTTGCTATTATGTTCCCCCATTCTGAAGGCTGTCTTTTCACCTTGCTTATAGTTTCCTTTGCTGTGCAGAAGCTTTTAAGTTTAATTAGGTCCCATTTATTTATTTTTGCTTTTATTTCCAATATTCTGAGAGGTGGGTCACAGAGGATCCTACTGTGATGTATGTCGGAGAGTGTTTTACCTATGTTCTCCTCTAGGAGTTGTATAGTTTCTGGTCTTACATTTAGATCTTTAATCCATTTTGAGTTTATTTTTGTGTATGGTGTTAGAAAGTGTTCTAGTTTCATTCTTTTACAAGTGGTTGACCAGTTTTCCCAGCACCACTTGTTAAAGAGATTGTCTTTACTCCATTGTATATTCTTGCCTCCTTTGTCAAAGATAAGGTGTTCATAGGTGTGTAGATTTATCTCTGGGCTTTCTATTCTGTTCCGTTGATCTATATTTCTGTCTTTATGAGACATTTCTCCAAAGAAGACATACAGATGGCTAACAAACACATGAAAAGATGCTCAACATCACTCATTATCAGAGAAATGCAAATCAAAACCACAATGAGGTACCATTTCACGCCAGTCAGAATGGCTGCAGTCCAAAAGTCTACAAGCAATAAATGCTGGAAAGGGTGTGGAGAAAAGGGAACCCTCTTACACTGTTGGTGGGAATGCAAACTAGTACAGCCACTATGGAGAACAGTGTGGAGATTCCTTCAAAAACTGGAAATAGAACTGCCTTATGACCCAGCAATCCCACTGCTGGGTATACACACTGAGGAAACCAGAAATGAGAGAGACACGTGTACCCCAATGTTCATCACAGCACTGTTTATAATAGCCAGGATATGGAAGCAACCTAGATGTCCATCAGCAGATGAATGGATAAGAAAGCTGTGGTACATAAACACAATAGAGTATTACTCAGCCATTAAAAAGAATACATTTGAATCAGTTCTAATGAGGTGAGTGAAACTAGAGCCGATTGATTATACAGAGTGAAGTAAGCCAGAAAGAAAAACCCCAGTACAGTATACTAACACATATATATGGAATTTAGAAAGATGGTAATGATGATCTTGTATGAGAGACAGCAAAAGAGACACAGATGTATAGAACAGTCTTTTGGACTCTGTGGGAGAGGGAGAGGGTGGGATGATTTGTGAGAATGGCATTGAAACATGTAAAATATCATATATGAAACGAATCATCAATCCAGGTTAGATGCATGATACTGGATGCTTGGGGCTGGTGCACTGAGATGACCCAGAGGGATGGTACGGGGAGGGAGGAGGGAGGTGGGTTCAGGATGGGGAACTTGTGTATACCTGTGTTGGATTCATGTTGATGTATGGCAAAACCAATACAATATTGTAAAGTAATTAATCTCCAATTAAAATAAATACATTTATATTAAAAAACTCATAAAAATTATCATTTAAAATGCGTTCTCCTGTATGCATTTTTCATTTCTGCCTTTTCTTGTCTTTTTGTGTTCTAATGTCTGGTAACCATAGATATGCATGACCTGTTTTCAGTGTAGAAATAGTTCATTCATGCACACATTTTGGCTTTTGGCCTGGGAGCAATGATGGATGTTTGTCCCCGCCAAGAAACAATATCCACCTTTGGAGGGAGTAATGGTATGTATAATTCTATAATTGCAGTGTTGCCACGTATTATAACAGTAACAATAAAACAGTCATTTCTGACTTTGTTTTCATGACCCCAGACTACTTGTGGCCATGCTTCCTGTTTTGCCTCATCCTCAACTTGTCTCCAAGTCGTCCACTCAGCAGTATCTCAAACCTCCTGTTTAACATCCCCATCAGAACTTCACCTGGTCACCTGCTTGTATTGTCCTCACATATTGCAGCAAGTCATGTTAGGAGAGCTCCCTTGAATCCTAATAGTTACAATGACTCAAGTGTATCAGATAGATTTACTCTAATACTTCTCACTCCTTCTATTGATTTATTCTGTGCAGATGAGTGGATACTGGCTAAAGTCCTATGAGAAGGCAGAGTAAATCAGAGTTGATGTCTTATCATAGGGGATGTAAACAAAGGGAAAAAAATCTTCAGCAAGGATGGATTGGTTATCTCACGGGGAGCAAGATGGTGAGGGATCCTAGCTTTGCTTCATTGTTCCTTTGTACTATAATTTCCTTGGCACTTTCTATTTAATCATTCAATCTGCAACATCATTCTGGAGGCAGATATTATCATCTCCATTTTAAGATAAGAAAATTGGTTTCAGAAGGCTTAAATAATTTATGGGATAGTGTTGTCAACATTTAAAACCCAGATTTGTCTCACTCAAAAACATGGTTATTGTTATTATGTAACTGAGTTTACAAATGTTTCTGATCCAGACATTTGACTTGCTTATTCTCTTGACATAGAAAGAATTAGCAGCTGAAAAATATAGGCTTCATACAAAGGCTCCTTAATCACCCCAACAACCTCTCATGCCTTTTTTCTTTTTTTCTACACTTTTTTTGGATCTTAATGTAGGGTTAAGGAAGTAGTATGAATGTTCTACTAAAAATTTATTCACTTTCCAGAGTATCTTTTCTTCTCTAACCCATTCTTCTGTTGACTTACTCCCTCCCACCCCAGTTTTAATTTATTTTTTCTTCTTTCTTTTTTTCTAAGTGATAGTACAAGAATTTGTTTCAGTAAAGGACTTTTAGTTTTGAACTAGTCATCTTTTTTGTCATTTGTTTCAAGCATTGTCAGTGCCTTTATATTTTTAACTCTGCAAAGACTAACGTTAGTCTTTGAGTAATTAGTTTAGTCACTCAGTCATGTCTGACTCTTTGCGACCCCATGGACTGCAGCATGCCAGGCTTCCCTGTCCATCACCAACTCCCAGAGCTTGCTCAAACTCACACCCATCAAATCTATGATGCCATCCAACCACCCCATCCTCTGTCGTCCCCTTCTACTCCTGCCTTCAATCTTTCCCAGCATCAGGGTTTTTTCAGTGAGTCAGTTCTTTGCATCAGGTGGCCAAAGCATTGGAGTTTCAGCTTCAGCATCAGTCCTTCCAATGAATATTCAGGGCTGACTCTACAAAAACAGAGATATACTGTAATATCCCCGCTTGCTTGGAATTGTTCTGGCTCATAAAGAAATGCTGTATGTCGTGTTCTTCTTCTAGTCTGCAATTTTTTGATATATACAATATGCGCCTGCAATCCACCTCATGGGAGAGTGAAAGAGTAGTTTGATCACAGATATTATAGCTACCAAGATAGCTCTTGGAAAATAAATAATTAAAAGCAAAATGTGGTGTTTGAAAACAAGAAGAAATATTGCAGTTATTGGACACAGTAATTTGAAAATAAAGCACTAAATTATAATTGCTAGTGGGAGAAAGAAATCAGATTTTCCCTTGATATGCAGAAAACATCCACTGTGGAGTTTGTCATATAAGTGTTTTCAGCTAAACTCTCATAAAATAAAGTTGATTCAATACTCATAAGTCAAAATATTTTGTAATTTTAAAAGGTGGCAATTTCTCGTTGCATAAGGAATAAGTCCATGCTAATGATCAGACTCACTTCAAGTAGAATAAAGTTACAATGAAGGCATTAAAAAATGATATAAAGACATTATACAATTCAAAATAAGATTTCACCAGAAGGAATACTTTGAGTCAATCTGGAGCAAGATACTTAAACATCTTAATGTTATACATCATCTAAAACAGAGATACTGTAGAGAATCTAAACTTTCTGGCTTGTCTGGGGGGACAGGGGTTGAAATATATATAAAACACTTTGCATAGTGCTAGTGAGACTTTTTAAGTGTTCAGTTCAGTTCAGTTCAGTCGCTCAGGCATGTCCGTTAAACTAGTGCTATTATGATCATCATCTGCAAATTTTATGATTGGAATAAACACGGATTTGTTTATCATCACCCAATGTTTCAGTGTTACACTGTAAAGGTTTTTTTTTAAAATATAAAATTTCAAAATTCTTAGTTTCTTTTGAGTGAAAACTAAGGAATATTCATTGAGGGACAGTTTTACTCTCTAATAGAAAAAGTATATCATTTGTGAGCATCAAGAGATATGGGTTGAAGTGTGATCTCTAGTTTCCTAGCCCGTTGGAGCAGTTTCACACCATTATCTTCAAGGGTTATGAGTCTATCACATATCTGTTAGTGCCCTTACCAAACACAAAACAAGAAATTATTTCCACAGTTTATTCAGTAAATGATGAAAACTCACAGGGATGTCCAGATGGAATATCAAGACTCTGTCGGGGAAAGGAAAGTTTTTATTTGGGGCATTTAGAAAACGTTAAGGAAGGAAAAAAAAAACAACTGAGAAACTCATGATCTGGATAGAATCCCTAGTTCTAGAAAATATGAATAAACTACATGAGTTATGGTCTGTCAAGATAAAGATGTTACTAAAACTTTTTTTTTTTTACATTTTTTTTGTATTTAAACATTTATTTTTTATTGAAGGATAATTGCTTTATAGAAGTTTGCTGTTTTCTATCAAACCTCAACTTGAAGCTTTTAAGAATCTTACACGATGGAAGATCTGTTACAATTCTTAATTTATATTGTAATATTATTTTTTTTTTGTTTCTATTGTTGTTATAGATCTATAAAACCAAATTTCCAATTTGAAGTAATAGATGTGTACAAACATAAATCAAGAAAGTAAATAACTGTTCATGAAGCACAGATACATAGCTGACCTATCAAAATACATAGTCTTTAGACAGGTAAATTCTATAACTGAATCCACTAATTTCTTTTTGACCAAATTCAAATAAAACTTCAAATTCAAAAACTACTTTTTTTGAAAGAGTCCCCTGTGCTATATAGTAGGTTCTCATTGTTATGTATCGGAGAAGGCAATGGCACCCCACTCCAGTACTCTTGCCTGGAAAATCCCATGGATGGAGGAGCCTGGTGGGCTGCAGTCCATGGGGTCGCTAAGAGTCCGGCACGACTGAGCGATTTCACTTTCGCTTTTCACTTTCATGCATTGGAGAAGGAAATGGCAACCCACTCCAGTGTTCTTGCCTGGAGAATCCCAGGGAAGGGGGAGCCTGGTGGGCTGCGGTCTATGGGGTCGCACAGAGTTGGACACGACTGAAGCGACTTAGCAGCAGCAGCAGCAGCAACATTGTTATGTATTTTATACATAATAGTGTATACACGTCAATCCCAATGTCCCAAATCATCTAAGCCTTCTTCACTTCCTTAGTATCCATACATCTGTTCTGTAGTCTGTGTCTCTATTTCTATTTGTAAATAAGATAATCTATACAATTTTTTTCAGATTCTGCATATATGCAACAATATACACATTAATTAGTATGTATATTATTTGTATTTGCTTTTTTCTTTCTGACACTGTACGACAGTCTCTAGGTCCATCCACATCTCCACAAATGACCCAATTTCATTCCTTTTTATGGTTGAGTAATATTCCATGGTATATATGTTATCACATCTTCTTTTGTTTCCATTTCTCTGTTGATTGCATATACTTTCAACACACCTCAAATGGCAGTTGTCCATTTAGTTAATCACTGCTTTTATGTATAAGCATGTAACATCAGTGGGTGTCCCTGATGGCTCTGTGGTTAAAAGTCCACCTGCAGTGCAGGACAGATGGAGTTGATCCCTGGTCAAGATCTCCTGGAAAAGGAAATGGCAACCCACTCTGGTTTTCTTGCCTCGGAAAGTCCAAGGACAGAGGAGCCTGGGAAGCTACAGTCCATGGGGTCACAAAAGAGTCAAACATGACTTATCCAATAAACAATAGCAAACATGTGACATCTATATACTGTCTAGTTTTTGTTGTCATTGTTGTCATTGTTTAGTTAGCAGTGACCAAAGGGCTCACATGTTCATAATTTCTCAATACATTTTCTGCTTGTATATTTGTGTGTGCTTTCCTGCTGTAAGGAAGCTGCAATATATGCAGTGTTACTATATAGAGAGTACTGTATTGAGTGATATTGTAAGACGCAGGAACATCCACAAGAATGGTTCTGAGCCAAGAGACAGGCTCTCACAGACACAGTTTGCGAGAAGTCTCAGCTCATGGGGGTTTTGTCACTGTGAGATTTCACCGCATTTATGAACAGTATTTTGTGGACTTCTTGATCATACCCTCTGAAGAAAGTCATCTGAAGGCTGGAATGACCATGGTCAGAATCAGAAGGTAACACTCAGCAAGACATTGTCCCATCAATAGGTTTTGCTCCTAGAGAGACAGGAGATGTAGGACTGAGTCCCTGAGTGTTGGTCAAGTTTGTGTGGGCACCTCAGTCAAAGCACAGTGAAGGATCCGGATAAAAGTGGATATCAGCCTTATCCGTGGATCTTTCCTCTAAAAAATGTTTGTGGAGAGCAATGATTAGAAATGAAACAATTAAGTTAAAGTGACACATAAAAGAATGAAACTAGAACTCTTCTAGCATCATACACAAAAATAAACTCAAAATAGATTAAAGATCTAACTGTAAGACCAAAAATAATAAAACTCTTAGAGGAAAACTTAGGCAGAACACTCTTTTACATAAATCACAGGAAGATCCTCTATGACTTACCTCGTAGAGTAATGGAAATAAAATAAAAAATAAACAAATGGGACCTATTTAAACTTAAAAGCTTTTGCACAATGAAAGAAACTATAAACAAGGTGAAAGAAGACCCTCAGAATGGGAGAAAATAATAGCAAGTGAAACAACTGACAAAAGGTTAATCTCCAAAATATTCTAGCAGCTCATGCAGCTCAATACAAGAAAAACAAACAATCAAATCAAAAAGTGGTCAGAAGAACTAAATAGACATTTCTCCAAAGAAGATATAAGATGGCTAACACATGAAAAGATGCTCAACATTATTCATTATTAAAGAAATGGAAATCAAAACTACAGTAAGGTATCACCTTACATGGGTCAGAATGACCATCATCAAAAAATCTACAAACAATAAATGCTGAAGATGTTGTGGAGAAAAGTGAACCCTCTTGCACTGTTGGTGGAAATGCAAATTGTTACAGCCACTATGGAGAACAGCATGGAGATGTCTTAAAAGACTGGGGATAAAACTACCATATGACCACCCAACAATACCACTACTTGGCATACACCCTGAGAAAACCATAATTGAAAAAGACACATACCCCTGTGTTCATCTTGGCACTATTTACAATAGCCAGGACATGGAAGCAACCTATATGTCTATCAACAGATGAATGGATAAAGAAGTTGTGGTACAAATATACAATGGAATGTTACTCAGCCATTAAAAATAACACATTTGAGTCAGTTTTAATAAGGTGGATGAAACTGGAACCTATTATACAGGGTGAAGTAAGTCAAAAAGTGAACAATGAACATTGTATACTAACACATATATATGGAATCTTGAAGCATGGTATTGATGAACCTATCTGCAGGGTAGCAATGGAGACATTGACATAGAGAAGGCTCACGGACACGGCAGGGGAAGGAGAGGGTGCGAGCAGCATTGAGGCATATACATTACCATATGTGAAATTACAAAGCCAGTGGGAATCTGTTGTGTGATGCAGGGAGCTCAAATCCAGCGCTCTGTGACAACCTAGAGGGGTGGGATGGGGTGGGAGGTGGGGAGGAGGTTCAAGAGGGAGGGGACATATGTATTCCTATCACTGATTCCTGTTGGTCTGTGTCAGGAGCCAATACAATATTGTGGAGCAATTATCCTCCAATTAAAAATAAATAAATTTAAAAATGACAAGTGAGAGACCAATTTTCCTTTTTTTTTTTTTCTTTCTGGCCTACTTTTGTAGGTGAAGATTAGTTTTCTCTTCATTTTTTCATCTTTTATTTTCTCTTCTCTCTTTAAGAATTCCAACCCTTAAACATTTACCCCACCTGTGCAGACTATCTGTACCATTTCCTTTTCCATTCTCTCAATAAAATACCCATTTTCTTATCCCTAGAACTGTTACATTCTCAGCAGAGCTCTAAAATCTTATAATTGGGATTATGTTTTTAGAAAGGAAATACATGTTTGCAAGTCTTGTCACACTGTTGCCTTGTAGAGATTACTTGTGGTGACAGATTGTCAGCATCTAATAGGCTTAGAGTTACTTTAAGGTTTAAATTTTGAACAGTTCTTAGCATAATGCCTTGTGTTCAGTGTATCAACTGGCGAGTGATATGTAACTGCATGCATTAATTGATACTTTTCTTTTTCCAAGAATTAGTAAATATCACCCAGAAAATAAAACTTTGTAGCTATTATGAATATCTTCATTCTTACAACTTTTCAAAAAGTTAAAAATATTAACTTTTAAAAGGCAAAGATCAAAGTACTTTCATATGTATTAAAGGTATGAAATAGAAACAACATTTTATGGTTAGAAAGACATATTTTTTAAAATTTGTCTTAGAGCTGAATTAACTAAATAGAGATTTTGCTTTACAATTTTTAAAAATAATTTCAATGTGAAAAGAATATAATAATTAAATTATAAAAGACAAAAACTCATTTTATGATTGCTCTGAAATATCAGTGCTTTCTTTTCTTATAATAAATGCCAGTAAACATGTAAGATGTTCCTTAGTACAAAGTGCTGGTATCTCTTTATTATGCAATGGCAGGAAGTGCCAAGAAAACACAAATTAACAGTGTTTTCCATGAGTGAACAAAGGATTATACCTCCACTGACTCATCAGAGGTGAACAAAATATGTATTAAAAAGGTGCCCCTTCCTTTCAGGCCAACACAGCCCCATGCCTTCAAGAGCTGAGTGAGGGTGGACTTCAGCCCACAGTCAACCCCTCAGACTAGTCCTTGTGCAGCTACTAGTGCTTACCAGTTAAAGGCATCCCCAATGACTTTTGTGGATCACCTATGCATGTCTTAGGAGTTACAGAACATCAGAGGTATTTCCCCCTCTACCTGTACTTTCTAGCTTTATATTCATTTTCAGATTTTCTAGGCAAAATGTGGAATGGTATGGATTGTAATTATTTTTTTTTATACAGCCTAACACTATCTTCACAAGTCTGAGGATTCAACCTATTGGTATTTTTCTAAACTGGTTTCTTCTGTGGGCTGGTAGCTGTAATATTTGTGAAGAAATATTTTTCCTAAATTGTGACACCCTTTAGTTCTTCAGAATTTAACTTCTTTTGGAGATTTGGGAGAGAGGCTTTAAGAGACTCTCAGAACAAGAACCAAAAATTAGGAATCAGCTCTTTAGAAAGTAGCTGCTACTACTCCAATCGTGTCTGACTCTGTGCGACCCCATAAATGGCAGCCCACCAGGCTCCGCCGTCCCTGGGATTCTCCAGGCAAGAGCACTGGAGTGGGTTGCCGTTTCCTTCTCCAATGCATGAAAGCGAAAAGTGAAAGTGAAGTCGCTCAGTCGTGTCCGACCCTCAGCGACCCCGTGGACTGCAGCCTGCTAGGGTTGCAGTCCATGGGATTTTCCAGGCAAGAGCACACGTTGCTAATCCTATGGCATTGGTTTTACTCCTTTCTTGCGTCCTGGCCTCCAGGTCTGACTTTAATTGTTGCTTACTAAACTCTCTCAGTTTCTTAGTTTGATATTTGCTGCAACTTGTCTCATGATTGCTACAGAATAACTCTGTACTACTCTTCCATTTACAAAGCTCAAATTAAACAACTGATTCTAGTGAAATACTTTTCTGTCCTTCTTGGGCTAATGTGTTAGTATTTATTCCAGAGACTATCCCATTTCTGATGTCAGAGCAAACTGTTTCAGGTAACCAGACTTCTCATTTTTTTGCTAGTGTTAGTGACCAGACAGAATCAACATTTGACATCTTTGATTCTCCTGCATTAGGAAGCCTGTCATTCTATCATAAAATGGAATTTGATCAATTTGAAAAATATTATGAAGAAATTCTGTTCTGTTCTTCTTGCTATTACAAAATTCTACAAGCTGATTTTACTTGACATATTCTTATCTAATATTTTCAACCAAAATTTGTAACAGATTGGTAGGTATCTTTCATGTTGTTAAAGGAGCAAAGATCAGGTTAAGGACTGGGCCATGAAAACAAACAACCAAAAAAAAGAACTGGATCATGTATTCATTATTGCAAAGTTCAAGTTATAGAGTGATCATCTAACAAGTTTCTGTGGTTGAATTTCTTTTCCATGTTCTAGATTATAGCTTCATGTACAGATATGGTGTACACTGAGGAACAGAAAATAGGAATCCTGCCTCAAAATACCTAGACATTCCCCCAGAAAACTCTTAGGCCTTAAATTCTGAATAGGTTATACTGTGACATTCAGGCAAGGATAATCTGCCCAAACTCAAAAAGTTATGTGTGAATGTATGTGTGCCTGTCGGGGTGTATAATATTTTGAGATTATATACCATATTTTTAAAATATATGATTAGGAAATATATCAAAGAAACAGAAATTATTTTCATGCTGGCATATACAAAATGTGTAATAATGATGAAAATATTCCTACTCAATCTTTAAGAATATGGGAAAGCCTTATGTATTTATTTGTTCTTAGGTGTGATCTTCATTCCCTGATTAGGATTGAACTTTTGTCCCCTGCAGTGAAAATGGGGGACCTTAACCAGCGGATGGCCATGAAAGTCCCAAGCCTTATCTGGATAAACAACTTAGAATTTAATTAGGAAATAGTGAAGGATCTGTAGGACTGGATCTAGGAAGGTTTTGTATTGCCTTGTTACAGAGAGAATGAGATGGAGAGTGATTTGGATGGCAACTTGGAAGGGATCGGGTGAACAGGAATGGGCAGGAGTACAGTACATTTAATGGTGTACATTTAATGGTGTACATTTAATGGTGTACATTTAATGGTGTATATTTACTCTGGGATGCAGCCTACAAACTAATTAGCCCAGAGAGGAAAATCTTAATACCATGCTATTTTTTTTCCCCTGGAAAACCATAGAAACAAAAACATTTGCCTTAATTTTAAATATCAGTTTAATTTTAGCTTTTGCTTGTTTTAGATGTTCATTTTCTCTGAATTCATTTTACTGACATTTTGCTTCTTTGCCTCATAGAGTTTAGGAAAAGATTTGAAGACACTAAATCAGCTATCAACAACCATCCAGGACTTTGGAATGAAACAGGAAGCAAAGAAACACTCGACAAGTTATATTTAAGCTTGAGTGAAGTCTATAGTATGGGCCACTCTTTAAGGGGCAGCTAAATTTTTACATGAAATAGGATGGCGTGACTATTCTATAAACCAGAACTATAATATTTAATATTGTTATCACAACAAGGAATAAACAATTGCTTAAGGAAATGGGTGATCCTGGTTCTCTGAGCTACAGTGCTGACTCAGTCATGCAGAACTAATTTCCTGGCGGTCTCTGAATGCACATAAAGCTGCTCTGTAGCTGCCGCTGACAATGAACTAGTGACTGGAAAAAGGAATCTTAAACACAGTCACATCTCCTCACTGTTAAAATCCTGTTCACAAAGCGGCCTGATGTAATATGCTGCACGACAGGAATAGCATTTTTTAAAAATGGCTAAACAGTATACAAAATTTCTCATCTTCCTTTTTGGGGAGTGTTGCTAGGCAACTATATCATTTATATATATTTATTCCTCAGAGCACCAAAAGTCTGTTCTGGCTGTTTTTTTCCAATGAATACTTAAATGTTGAAAAGTTTGTTGGATACATGATTTTATAGTAAATATTTGCCATGACATCTTAAATGAGAGAATTGTTTAAATTTAGAATGACTTTTTTAAAAAGTCCTAAAACAATTTAAGTAGAGAATTTTATAGGAAGAGAGCTAATATCTGACATGTAAAAGAAATACATCACTTTAACCAACTTGTAACCTAATTACAAAGGCTGACTTGCTAATTAGTGTTTATCGATTGGGATGCATCACATGACTGAGTTTGTTTAAATTGCAAATATTAGAGCCACACTGATTTCTCAGACTTTACTACTTGGCAGAAAACAAAGCTGAAAGTTGCATCATGCAGTCACCCCATGTGGGTTTTGCAAGGGACTGATTGTACTGGCGATACTTCTGGGCACATAACAAGACTTTACTGCCCTCTAGTAGTTACAGGATTTGCTGTGTTCATTTGACAAATTGGTTGTACTTTAGAATTTAGAGATATCTGAGAGAAACATAGCTTCAGTATCTAAGAGGAAAGATTAAATGTGTTAAATGTGAAGATAAGACTGATAATTTTTTTTTTATCATTCTCATCTGAGTTAAGCATTAATGTAAAATTCAGTTAGGATATAGTCATATTGGCTCCTTCTTTCTTATCTTATTTGATTCACCTTTTCATCATGTGTGATACCTTCTAGTCAACATCAATTTTTGAAACAAATTTAATATAAGGAAATAGGTTCTTTTATGTATTAGAAAATATGGTATAGAATAAAACAAATTGGGTTTATAAAATACACAATTGATTACAGCAGATTTATTAAATCCAAAATATGTGTTTAACATCTTTATTAAATTGGTTATTAATTTTAAACATGAATAAAAAGTACTTTCACTTAATTTAAAAATACTAGGGCTTATTAACTTAATAATATACTCATCAGAGTATTTTTTCAATCCATAAAGCCCTGGAAACTTGGAGTTAAAAGGAATCTTATTTAGTCCTATAATTCAGGAAAATTTTAAAATTTTCAAGTGTTTGAATTTATAAACTGTAAATATTTGTTATTAACGTTAATTCTAACAAATATAGTTTATGTTTTGGAAATTTGAGGCTGTTTTTATTTGTATTCCTGTTTATAACCATTTTTTCTGATAATGTTTTGTGGAAAAACTAAAGACATATTTTCTATTTGGGAAGATAAAAAAATATATATATTGACATTTTCCCTTATTTGTTACGTTGTATAGGGCTACAGTCCATGGCGTCACAGAGAGTCAGACACCACTGAGTGACTTTCACTTTGCTTATAGTCCTATTTTTCTTCATATTTCTACTAGATCTCTCATAGAATGATTACTAGATTTTTAGTTTTTATACACTAAGGGCATTCCTCTCAAATTTAGTATTTTTTTCCTAACAGTTTTCTATCTATGTTTTGTTGTTATGTTGTTCAATGAGTAGAGGACTATCCATGTTATGCTTTCATTATGCATTTAGCTTTCATTAACATGTTTGTTACAATTTTGCTTTTTGTGTAAATTCTTTTCTTGATGTAATATTCCAAAGTTTAATTATTTTCTTTGTAAACTTTTCACTTCTCTTTTCTTTAAACATTTTAATATCGTGGTCCTTTTGTGAGTGGTAGTAGTGGACTTCTGTTACTGTTTTGTGTTTTAATTAATTAATTAATGTACTTTTTATTTCTTGGCCATGCTGCCAGCATATGGGATCTTAGTTCCCTGAACAAGGATCAAACTCACAGCCCTGCAGTGAAAGCTCAGTGTTAACCACTGGACCAACGGGGAAGTCCCACATCTGTTATTCTTCATCTCTCTTTTTCCTAAAGTCTTCCTCTCCTGCTTGTGAGGCTATGATGAACTCGACCTTTACTTTGTGAATCCCACATACCCGGCTACAGTGCTCAGTTCAAAAAGGATTTGTAGCCATTGTTGGGCTGATCAGAGATCTGCTGTTGTTAATTATTTATTCATATGAAAATAGAATCACTACAGTTCAGTCACTCAGTTGGGCCTGACTCTTTGTGACCCCATGGAGTGCAGCATGCCAGGCTTCCTTGACCATCATCAACTCTCGGAATTTACTCAAACTCACATCCACTGAGTTGGTGATGTCATCCAACCATCTCATCCTCTGTCGTCTCCTTCTCCCGCCTTCTATCTTTCCCAGCATCAGGGTCTTTTCAAATGAGTCAGGTCTTCGCATCAGGTGGCCAAACTATTGAAATTTCAGCTTTAGCATCAGTTCTTCCAATGAATATTTCGGATTGATTTCCTTTAGGATGGACTGGTTGGATCTCCTTGAAGTGCAAGGGATTCTGAAGAGTCTTCTCCAACACCACAGTTCAAAAGCATCAATTCTTCAGCACTCAGCTTTCTTTATAGTCCACCTCTCACATCCATACATGAGTACTGGAAAAACCATAGCTTTGACTAGATGGACCTTTGTTAGCAAAGTAATTCTGCTTTTTAATATGCTGTCTAGGTTGGTCATAAATTTTCTTCGAAGAGGCAAGCATCTTTTAATTTCATGGCTGCAGTCACCATCTGCAGTGATTTTGGAGGACCCCCCCCTGCAAAAAAAAAAAAAAAAGGTCTCTCACTGTTTCCATTGTTTTATCATCCATTTACATTGAAGTGATGAGACCAGATGCCATGATCTTAGTTTTCTGAATGTTGAGTTTTAAGCCAACTTTTTCACTCTCCTCTTTCACTTTCATCAAGAGGCTTTTTAGTTCTTCTTCACTTTCTGCCATAAGTGTGTTGTCATCTGCATTACTGACATTATTGGTATTTCTCCAAGCAATGTTGATTTCAGCTTCATCCAGTCCAGCACTTCTTATGATGTACTCTGCATATAATTTGAAAAAGCAGGGTGACAATATATAGGCTTGAGGTACTCCTTTCTCGATTTGGAACCGGTTTATTATTCCATGTCTAGTACTAACTGTTGCTTCTTGATCTGCATACAGATTACCCAGGAAGCAGGTCAGGTGGTCTGGTATTCCCATCTCTTTCAGAATTTTCCACAATTTATTTTGATCCACACAGTCAAAGGCTTTGGCATAGTCAATAAAGCAGAAATAGATGTTTTTCTGGAACTCTGTGTTTTTTGATAATCCAATGGATGTTGGCAATTTGATCTCTGGTTCCTCTGCCTTTTGTAAATCCAGCTTGAACATCTGGAAGTTCATGTACTGTTGATGCCTGGCTTGGAGAATTTTGAGCATTACTTTGCTAGCGTGTGAGATGAGTGCAATTGTGTGTGGTAGTTTGAGCATTCTTTGGCATTGCCTTTCTTGGGGATTGGAATGAAAACTGACCTTTTCCAGTACAGTGGCCATTGCTGAGTTTTCCAAATTTGCTTACATATTGAGTGCAGCACTTTTACAGCATCATTTCTTAAGTTTTGAAATAGCTCAACTAGAATTCCATCACCTCCACTAGCTTTGTTCATAGTGATGCTTCCTGAGGCCCACTTGACTTTGTATTTCTGGGTGTCTGGCTCTACGTGAGTGATCAACCATTGTGATTATCTGGGTCATGACGATCTTTTTTGTATAGTTCTTCTGTGTATTCTTACCACCTCTTTTTAATATCTTCTGCTTCAGTTAGGTCCATCCCATTTCTGTCCTTTATTGTGCTCATCTTTGTATGAAAAGTTCACTTGGTATCTAATTTTCTTTAAGAGATCTCTTGTGTTTCCCATTGTATTTCTTTCCTCTATTTCTTTGCATTGATCACTGAGGAAGGCTTTCTTATCTGTCCTCACTATTCTTTGGAACTCTGCATTCAAATGGGTATATCATTCCTTTTCTCCTTTGCCTTTCACTTGTCTTCTTTTCTCAGCTATTTGTAAGGCCTCCTCAGACAACCATTTTGCCTTTTTGCATTTCTTTTTCTTGGGGATGGTCTTGATCCCTGCCTCCTGTACAATGTCATGAACCTCTGTCCATAGTTCTCCAGGCAGTCTATCAGATCTAATCCCTTGAATCTATTTGTCACATCCACTGTATAATCGTAAGGGATTTGATTTAGGTCATACTTGATTGGTCTAGTGGTTTTCCTTACTTTCTTCAATTTAAGTCTGAATTTGGTAATAAGGAATTCATGATCTGAGCCACAGTCAGCTTCCAGTCTTGTTTTTCATGATATAGAGCTTCTCCATCTTTGACTGCAAAGAATAGAATCAGTCTGATTTCTGTATTGACCATCTAGTGATGTCCATGTATAGAGTCTTTCTTGTGTTGTTGGAAGAGGGTGTTTGCTGTGACCATTGCATTTTATTGGCAAAACTCTTAGCCTTTGCCCTGCTTCATTTTGTACTCCAAGGCCAGATTTGCCTGTTACTCCAGGTATCTCCTGGCCTCTTACTTTTGCATTCAAGTCCCCTATAATGAAAAGGACATCTTTTTTGGGTGTTAGTTCTAGAAGGTCTTGTAGGTCTTCAAAGAACCATTCAACTTCAGCTTCTTCAGCATTACTGGTCAGGGCATAAATTTGGATTACCATGATATTGAATGGTTTGGCTTGGAAATGAACAGAGATCATTCTATCGTTTTTGAGAGTACATTCAACTACTGAATTTCAGACTCTTTTGTTAACCATGATGGCTACTCCATTTCTTCTGAGGGATTCCTGCCCGCAGTAGTAGATATAATGGTCATCTGAGTTAAATTCACCCATTCCAGTCCATTTTAGTTTCCTGATTCCTAAAACATCTTTATTCACACTTGCCATCTCCTTTGACCACTTCCAGTTTGCCTTAATCATGGACTGAACATTCTAGGTTCCTATGCAATATGGTTGTTTACTTCCATCACCAGTCATATCCACAACTGGGTGTTAATTTTGCTTTGGCCCCATCTCTTCACTCTTTTTGGAGTTATTTCTCCACTGATCTCCAGTAGCATATTGGACACCTACTGACTTGGGGATTTCATCTTTCAGTGTCCTATCTTTTTGCCTTTACATACTGTTCATGGGGGTTTCAAGGCAAGAATACTGAAGTGGTTTGCCATTCCCTTCTCAAGTGGACCACGTTTTGTCAGAACTGTCCACCATGACCTGTCCATCTTGCATGGCTCTACATGGCATAGCTCATAGTTTCATTGATTTAGACAAGGCTGTGGTCCATGTAATTGGATTGGTTCGTTTTCTGTGATTGTGGTTTTCAGTCTGTCTGCCCTCTGATGGAGAAGGATAAGAAGCTTCCTGATGGGAGAGACTGACTCTGGGGGAAACTGAGTCTTGTTCTGATAGGTGGGGCCTTTCTCAGTAAACCTTTAATCCAATTTTCTGTTGTAGGGTGGGGCTGTCTTCCCTCCTTGTTATTTGACCTGAGGCCAAACTATGTTGGAGGTAATGAAGATAATGAAGACCTCCTTCGAAAGGTCCCATGCAAGCACTGCTGCACTCAGTGCCCCCAACCCTGCAAGGCCACTGCTGACCCACACCTCCACCAGAGATTCCTCTACACTCACAGGCAAGTCTGAGTTAGTCTCTTCTGGGGTCACTGTTCATTTCTTTTGTTTCCTGGTGCACACAGGGCCCTTTTTTTGACCTCCAAGAGTCTGTTTCCTCAGTTCTGTGCAAGTTCTGGAGGTTCTGTGGTGGGGTTAGGGGCAACCTCCTCCAAGAGGGCTTATGCGATACCCACTTCTGCTGCACCCAGAGCCCCTGCCCCTCTAGCAGTCCTCTGCTGAACTGTACCTCCTCAGTTCAGTTCAGTTCAGTTGCTCAGTCATGTCCGACTCTGCAGCCCCATGGACTGAAGCATGCCAGGCCTCCCTGTCCATCACCAATTCCTGGAGTTTACTAAAATGCCCATTGAGTTGGTGATGCCATCCAACCATCTCATTCTCTGTTGTCCCCTTCTCCTCTCACTTTCAATCTTTCCCAGCATCAGGGTCTGTTCAAATGAGTCAGTTCTTCACATCAGGTAGCCAAAGTACTGGAGTTTCAGCTTCAGCATCAGTGGTTGGATCTTCTTGCAGTCCAAGGGACTCCGAAGAGTCTTCTCCAACACCACAGTTCAAAAGCATCAATTCTTTGGAGTTCATCCTTCTTCACAGTCCAGCTCTCACATCCATATATGACTGCTGGGAAAACCATAGCCTTGACTAGACGGACCTTTATTGGCAAAGTAATATCTCTGCTTTTGAATATGCTGTATAGGTTGGTCATAACTTTCCTTCCAAGGAGTAAGCGTCTTTTAATTTCATGGTTGCAATCACCATCTGCAGTGGTTCTGGAGCCCAGAAAAATAAAGTCTGACACTGTCTCCACTGTTTCCCCATCTATTTCCCATGAAGTGATGGGACCAGATGCCATGATCTTCCTTTTCTGAATGTTGAGCTTTAAGCCAACTTTTTCACTCTCCTCTTTCACTTTCATCAAGAGGCTTTTTAGGTCCTCTTTACTTTCTGCCATAAGAGTGGTGTCATCTGCATATCTGAGGTTACTGATATTTCTCCTGGCAATCTTGATTCTAGCTTGCGCTTCTTCTAGACTAGCATTTCTCATGATGCACTCTGCATATAAGTTAAATAAGCAGGGTGACAATATACAGCTTTGATGTTCTCTTTTTCCTATTTGGAACCAGTCAGTTGTTCCATGTCCAGTTCTAACTGTTGCTTCCTGACCTGCATATAGGTTTCTCAAGAGGCAGGTGAGGTGGTCTGGTATTCCTATCTCTTTCAGAATTTTCCACAGTTTATTGTGATCCACACAGTCAAAGGCTTTGGCTGCATGGTTACCTCTGCACTATTATCGCTCCTGTACACTTGAACATCTTGCTTATCATAGTTCTCTTTTTTTTTTTTTTTAGTCTTACTTTTTTATCTGATTATTTTTAAATTTTAAAATAATTTAAAAGATTTTTAAATTTCATGTCAAATAGATGGGGGAAACAATGGAAACAGTGACAAACTATTTTTGGGGCTCCAAAATCACTGCAGATGGTGACTGCAACCATGAAATTAAAACACACTTGCTCCTTGGGGGAAGAAAATAAGATGGTGGAGGAGTAGGTGAGAGAAACTATATCTCTCTCCAAAGATACATCAGGAATACAACTTCAGACACAGAAGTGATTGCAGAACACCAGCTGAGAGTTGACAGGAATACCTGACCAGTGGAAAAGAATGTATAGAACCATGCAGAACTCAGTAGGATGAAGGAACTAGGGGGAAAAACAGGAGGTTAGTAGGCCTGGACCTGCCCTCAGTGGTTGGGGGAACTGAAGCAAGGGTCTGACACCCACATTGAGGCAATTGTCTGAATCAGAGGGGTAACATTTAAGGCTTATAGTTAAACAGCTAATCTGTGGCAGTCTAAATGGAATGAGAATCAGGCAATCCTTGCCAAAGCCATATATGCCCCAGATAGGGATGCAGGTTTCCTAGAAGGTCCAGTGGCTAGGAGCTGGAGCATAGGGATTTGGAGAAATCCCAGGGCGAGGGCTGCTGTTGACTGTGGAGAGATGGACCAACGTGATGTGAGGGAGATGATAATGGTGGGAAATGCCTGTGGAGGAAAGCCAGTCAGCCATGGAAGCAAGGCAATACTGCTGAGTCACAGGTCAGCGTGGGCCATCACCATAACCTCTCTCTCCAGCTGGCCCATTAGGCGCCTGATGCAATGAACTGCAGAGTAGGACCCCAGCCAGGGGGCCCATCTATGTGCCTCAAACGCTGAACAATAGACTAAGATCCCAGGCGAGGGAGCCCTCTAAGTGCCTAAATGTGCAGAGCTACAGAAAGGACTAGCCAAAGAGGCTTTCTGATCTCCAGCTACCAAAGTATCGAAAAAAGACTCTGATAGGTCCATATCTCCAGTGTTGGCACCACGAGGGTCCCTGCAACTCAAGCAGCTGTGCCATCTTCACACTCAGCTCTCACTGGGGCAGAGCTGCCACAGGCAGAAAAAAAAAAAAATCTTGTGTCTATGCACACAGAGTCGCTTTGGTCATGTCCAACTCTTTGTGAATCTGTGGCTGTGGCCTGCCAGGCTTCACTGTCAGTGGGGTTCTCCAGGCAAGAATACTGTAGTGTATTGGTGAATACTGTAGTGTATTGTTAAATACTGGTTGTCATACCCTTCTAGAGCACTATATTTCTTGCTGCTCTAGCCAGCAAGTCCCTTGAGTACCTGGTGCTGCCAGAACCCCTGTGACCTAAGCAGCTGCACCACCTGCACACCTGGCCCTCGCTGGGGCAAACCTGGGTTCTCCAGGGCAGCCTCAGGAACAAACTCCAGTGGATGACCAACATGTGAAGGTGGAAATAAAAACACAATTGAAACCCAGAGTCAGTGTGGCTGAGAAAGAAGACTCCAAATCCTCCCACCCTCTATACAAGCTGCAGATTAAATCCACATGATCAACTAGGCAGACTCTGTCTATGGAAAATATAAAAGGATATTGGGAGCTCCCACAAAAGAAACTAGTTCTGATAGCTGTGGACATTGGAGGCAACAACATTCAGGAGTAGGACAAGATTAGAATCTGAGCTGCCCCCACAGCTGGTCCAGAGACCAGTACAGTAGTGCTGGAGGGCATCCTAGGGAGGTGAGGTGAGCTGTGACTCTCAGCTAAGGAAAGAACCCTGACAGCAGTGACTCAAGAAAAACATTTATTATTCTTATGTTTTGACTTGTTTTGTAGTTTCTTTTGGATTTTTTCCCTTTTTATGCCTATTCCCACCCCCAACCCTGCTGTAGTTGTCACTTTTATTAGCACTATGGAAACTAATTAAACCAATTAAGCTTTGAGTTTTTTTTTAATCAATCACACTTTTTATTCTTGTTATAAACCTCTGCCTCTATGTTAGTCTTTTGCAGTTCTGTGGAGTTTTCCTTTCTTCTTCTTTTTTAATATTTTAATTAAAAAATGTTAAGCCTATTACTATTTTTCAACATTTATTCCCTAGTTTCCTTTTCCGACTATCCTTTCCCCTTTGCAGTTAATCTTTAATGTATATAAACCTTCTTTATATACCTCTGTTTAACTTGGCACGTCTAGTCTTTCTTTTCTTTCTTTCCTTTCCTCTCATAATATTGTTAATTTTATTTTCATTGCTTTATTTCCCACTTGGCACCTTGCCTTAGTTTTGTTTTCCACTTTATACTTTAGTTAGTTTTGTTCTGGTAGATATAATTTTTGGTCTCCTTTGTTCACCTGGTAAATCAATAGTACTTTTTTTTTTTTTTTTTTGGACTGTTTTGATTTTGCTTATGGTGCATTGGAAAAGGTCAGTTTTCATTCCAATCCCAAAGAAAGGCAATGCCAAAGAATGTTCAAACTACCACACAATTACACTCATCTCACACTCTAGTAAAGTAATGCTCAAAATTCTCCAAGCCAGGCTTCAGCAATACATGAACCATGAACTTCCAGATGTTCAAGCTGGTTTTAGAAAAGGCAGAGGAACCAGAGATCAAACTGCTCACATTTGCTGGAACAAGGAAAAAGCAAGAGAGTTCTAGAAAAACATCTATTTCTGTTTTATTGACTATGCCAAAGCCTTTGGCTGTGTGGATCACAACAAACTGTGGAAAATTCTGAAAGAGATAGGAATACCAGACCTCCTGACTTGCCTTTTGAGAAACCTATATGCAAGTCAGCAAGCAACAGCTAGAACTGGACATGGAACAACTGACTGGTTCCAAATAGGAAAAAGAGAACGTCAAGGCTGTATATTGTCACCCTGCTTATTTAACTTCTATGCAGAGTACATCATGAGAAACACTGGGTTGGAAGAAGCACAAGCTGGAATCAAGATTGCAGGAAGAAATATCAATAACATCAGATATGCAGATGACACCACCCTTATGGCAGAAAGTGAAGAGGAACTAAAAAGCCTCTTGATGAAAGTGAAAGAGGAGAGTGAAAAAGTTGGCTTAAAGCTCAACATTCAGGAAACTAAGATCATGGCATCTGGTCCCATCACTTCATGGGAAATAGATGGGGAAACAGTGGAGACAGTGTCAGACTTTATTTTTCTGGGCTCCAAAACCACTGCAGATGGTGATTGCAGGCATGAAATTAAAAGATGCTTATGCCTTGGAAGGAAAGTTATGACCAACCTAGATAGCATATTGAAAAGCAGAAATATTACTTTGCCAATAAAGGTCAGTCTAGTCAAGGCTATGGTTTTTCCAATGGGCATGTATGGATGTGAGAGTTGGACTGTGAAGAAGGCTGAGCGCTAAAGAATTGATGCTTTTGAACTGTGGTCTTGGAGAAGACTCTTGAGAGTCCCTTGGACTGCAAGGAGATTCAACTAGTCCATCCTAAAGGAGATCAGTCCTGGGTGTACATTGGAAGGACTGATGCAGAAGCTGAAACTCCAATACTTCGGCCACCTCATGCAAAGTGTTGACTCATTGGAAAAGACCCTGATGCTGGGAGGGATTGGGGTAGGAGGAGAAAGGGGTGACAGAGGATAAGATGGTTGGATGGCATCACTGACTCAATGGACATGAGTTTGAATGAACTCCAGGAGATGGTGATGGACAGGGAGGCCTGGCATGTTGTGATTCATGGGGTCGCAAAGAGCTGGCCATGACTGAGCGACTGAATTGAACTGAACTTATGGGTGTATATATGTATATTCCATTATTTTGATTATTATTTGTCTGATTTTGTAACTGCCATTTGTTTGGGGTACATCTTTGGTTTCTCATTTTTGGGTATTTATTTTATTTTATTTTGGGGGGGTGGTATTTGTTTTAATCTCACCTAATGCCATAACTAGCCACATGGGAATCTTCGTTCCTGGCCAGAGATCAAGCCCTGATCCTTTGGAGTTAGAACACTGACTCCAAGACCCTAGACCACCAGAGAACTCCTAATTCTAGGGGTATAAAATAGTGAGAACTCCCACAAAGGAAGCCACTTGAATAAAAGACCCAACATCAACCAACCACTAGTAGAACACCGTGTGCAGGATGCCTCATCCAAACAACAAGCAAAACATAAATACAAACTCAATCATCAGAATGCAGGATTACCACCTCACTCAGTCCTGCCCATCAGAGGAAAAAGAACAAAAACAAAAACTCAGTACAAATCTCACCCTATATGAAGCTTATATGAACCACTGGACCTATCTTATGAGGGCAGGAACCGAAAGGAAGAAAGAATTCAACCTGGAGCTTGGGAAAAGTAGACCTCAAACACAATAAGTTTTTTTTTTTTTTTTAATGAAAAAGCAGAGATATATGGCACAAATGAAGGAACAAATTAGAAACATAGAAGCCCAAATAAATGAAGAGGAAATAGGCAAACTACTGAAAAAGAATTCTGAATAATCATAGATGATCAAAAAGCTTGAAAACAGAATGGAGAAAATGCAGTAATCAATTAACAAAGACCTAGATGAATTAAAGAATAAGCATACAGAGACAAACAACACAATTACTGAAATTAAAAATACTCTAGAAGGAATCAATAGCAGAATATCTGAAGCAGAAGAACGCATCAATGATCTGGAAGATAAAATGGTGGAAATAACTGCTGAAGAGCAGAATAAAGTAAAAAGAATGAAAAAAAACCAGGATAGTTTCAGAGACTTCTTGAACAATATTAAATACACAAACATTTGAATTATTAGGGTTCTACAAGAAGAGAAAAAGAAAAGGTATGAGAAAAATTTTGAAGAGATTATAGTTGAAAAATTCACCAACATGGAAAAGGAAACAGTCAAGAGCAAGAGGTGCAAAGAGTCCCATAGAGGATAAAACCAAGGAGAAACATGCTAAGACACAAACTAACAAAGATTAAACACAGAGAAAGAATATTAATAATAGCAAGGTAAAAGCAACAAGTAACATACAAGGGAAACTCCATGTATTTAACAGCTGATCTTTCAGCAGAAACTCTGCAGGCCGGAAAAGAATGGCAGGATATATTGAAAGTACTGACATGGAAAAATCTACAACCAAGAAACTCTACCCAGCAAGGATCTCATTCAAAATTAATGGAAAAATAAAAAGATTTTCAGAGAAGCACAAAAACAAACCTCAATTAAGAAAATGGCAATAGGAACAAACATATCAATAATTATTTTAAATGTAAATGGATTAAATATTCCAACCAAAAGACACAGACTGGCTGAATGGATAGAAAAACAAGACCCTTATATATGCTGTCTACAAAAATTCTACTCTAGGTCTAAATACACTTATAGACTGAAAGTGAGAGAATGGAAAAATATATTCCATGCAAATGGAAAGCAAAAGAAAGCTAGGGTAGCAATCCTCATATCAGAAAATGTAGACCTTAAAATAAAGAATATTACAAGAGATAAGGAAGGAAACCTCAAAATGACCAAGGGATCAATCCAAGAGAAAGACATAACAATCGTAAATATCTAAGCACCCAACATAAGAGCACCTCAATACATAAGACAAACACTAACAGACATAAATGGAGAAATTGACAGTAACAAAATAGTAGGAGACTTTAACACCCCACTTACACCGATGGCCAGATCTTCAAAACAGAAAATTAATAAGGAACCACAAGCCTTAAATGATACATTAGATGAGATGGATCTCATGGATATCTTAAGGACATTCCATCCAAATGCAGAGGAATTCACCTTTGTCTCAAGTGCACACGGAACATTATCCAGGATAGACCACATCTTGGGTCACAGATAAAAAATCAGTAAATTTAAGAAAAATGAAATTGTATTAAGCATCATTTCCAACCACAATGCTATGAGACAAGGTATCAATAAAAATTTTTTAAAAAGGACAGGTACTGCTAAGATGGTGGAAGAATAGGATGGGGAGACCACTTTCTCCCCCACAAATTCATCAAAAGAACATTTAAACACTGAGTAAATTCCACAAAATAACTTCTGAATGCTGGCAGAGGACATCAGGCACCCAGAAAAGCAGCCCACTGTCTTCGAAAGGAGGTAGGAAAAAATTATAAAAGACAGAAAAAGAGACAAAAGAGGTAGGGACAGAGCTCTGCCCCAGGAGGGGAGTCTTGAAAAAAAGGAAGTTTCCAAGCACCAGGAGGCACTCTCACTACCAAGTCTATGGCGAGCCTTGGAAGCACAGAGGGCAACATAACAGTGAGGAAAAATAAATAAATAAATAATTAAAACCCACAGATTATGAGCCCAACGGTGGCTCCCTTAGTGGAGAAGCAGCGCAGATGCCTGCACCCACACTGGAAAGTGGGGGCTGGGCAGGGAGGCGCGGGCTGCATTGCTTAGAGTGGGGATTTGGCCTGAGCACCCCAAGAGCAGTCTGGGCGAACTAACTTGGGCTAGCAAGCCAGACTGTGGGGTAACTACCACGTGAAAAGCCAGCCCTAACCTAAGACACTGCCAGGCCCATGCACAGAACAAAGGACTGAACAGAGACAGCTGGCTGCAGACCATCCCCCTCTGGTGACAGGCAGCCAGAGCCGGAAGGGGGCAATCGCAGCCCCAGAGAGACATTATCTGCCAAACTGTAAGCAGGCTTCTTTGCTAACTAAGACTTCTTGGGGTTCTGGACAGTCAACATCTGCCTGAGAAGGTACACAGAAAACGGAGGGGCATGAACGGGGGAGGCGATAAGTCACAGTGACTGTGCTTACCAAACACCTCATCACCTGAGCTGCTTGGACCTGGGAAGGGCACAAAACACAGACCCAACCGAGTTTGCGCCTCTGAGGACTACCCGACTGCCTGAACCTGAGTGGCTTAGACCTGGAAGGTGCATCAGCCCAGGGCCAGCCTCGGATGATTCCTGGTGGAGCAACCTAGAGCCTGAGCAGTATAGGCAGGGAGGGTGCATGCACTGTGAGCGGGGGCAGGCCCAGTGTGGCTGAGGCACTGTGAGCACACACCAGTGTTATTTGTTTGCAGCATCCCTCCCTCCCCACAGCACGATTGAACAAGTGAGCCTAAAAAAAATTATCCACCACCTCCCACTTTGTGTCAGGGTGGAAATCAGACACTGAAGAGACCAGCAAACAGAAGAAGCTAAAACAGAGGGAACTGCCTTGGAAGTGACAGGTGCGATAGATTAAAACTCTGTCGTTGGTACTGACTACGTAGGAAGTGGCCTATAGATCTTGAGAAATATAAGCTGGACCAAGGAACTATCTGAAAATGAACTGACCCCACAATACCCACAAAAACACCAAAGAAAGTCCCAGATATATCTTTACTATTTTTATGATCATTCTTTAAAAATTTTTTTTTTAAATTTCAAGTCCTCTATTACTGCTTTAATTTTCACTTTTATAACCTGCTATTACTTTGCAAAAAAAAGACCCTATTTTTAAAATGCAAACTTCATATATATATATATATATAATAATTTTGTGAGCTTTTTTCTGTCTCTCTTTATTTTCTTCTTATCTTTAATGTTGTATTTTTGAAATTCCAAACTCTACTCTAGATTTTTAATCTTTGCTTTTTGGTATTTGTTATAAATTTTGTACCTTTAAGAACCCAATCTTCAGTACCCATTTTTACTTGGGACTGAGATTACTGGCTTGACTGCTCTCTCCCGCTTTGGACTCTTTTTTCTCCACCAGGTCGCCTCTATGTCCTCTCTCTCCCTTTTCTTCTCTACCTAACTCTGTGAATCTCACTGTGTATTCAAAATGGTGGTAAACACTTAGGGAACTGATTACTGGCTGGATCTGTCTCTCTCGTTTTGATCCCCCCCTTTTATCCTCCTGGCCACCTCTGTCTCTTTCCTCCCTCTTCTCTTCTCTGTATAACTCTGTGAACATCTCTGAGTGGTCCAGTTGTGGAGTGCACATAAGGAAGTGATTACTAGCTAGCTTGCTCTCTCCTCTATTGATTCCACCTCATCTCATTTGGGTCACCTCTAAACCCCTCCTTCCTCTTCTCTTCTCCATGTAACTCTGTGAACCTCTCTGGGTGTCCCTCACTGTGGAAAAACTTTCAATCTTTAACCTAGAGGTTTTATCAATGGTGTTGTATAGAAGGAGAAGTCTTGAGACTACTGTAAAAATAAGACTGAAAACCAGAAGCAGGAGGCTTAAGTCCAAACCCTGAGAACACCAGAGAACTCCTGACTCCAGGGAACATTAATTGACAGGAGCTCATCAAACGCCTCCATACCTACACTGAAACCAAGCACCACCCAAGGGCCAACAAGTTCCAGAGCAAGACATACCACGCAAATTCTCCAGCAACACAGGAACACAGCCCTGAGCTCCAATATACAGGCTGCCCAAAGTTACTCCAAAACCATTGACAGCTCATAACTCATTATTGGATATTTCATTGCACTCCAGAGAGAAGGAATCCAACTCTGCCCACCAGAACATGGACACAAGTTTCCCTAACCAAGAAACCTTGACAAGCAACCTCTACAACCCCACCCACAGCAAGGAAACTCCACAATAAAGAGAATTCCAATGTAGCAATATAAACAAGATGAAGAGACAGAGAAGTACTCAGCAGGTAAAGGAACAGGATAAATGCCCACCAAACCAAACAAAAGAAGAAGAGATAGGGAATCTACCTGATAAAGAATTCCAAATAATGATAGTGAAAATGATCCAAAATCTTGAAATCAAAATGGAATCACAGATAAATAGCCTGGAGACAAGGACTGAAAAGATGCAAGAAAGGTTTAGCAAGGACCTAGAAGAAATAAAAAAGAGTCAATATATAATGAATAATGCAATGAATGAGATAAAAAACACTCTGGAAGCAACAAATAGTAGAATAAGGGAGGCAGAAGACAGGATTAGTGGATTTGAACATAGAATTTTAGAAATAAATGAATCAGAGAGGAAAAAAGAAAAACGAATTAAAAGAAATGAGGACAATCTCAGAGACCTCCAGCACAGTGTTAAACCCCCCAACATTCGAATCATAGGAGTCCCAGAAGAAGAAGACAAAGAAAGATCATGAGAAAATACTTGAGGAGATAATAGTTGAAAACTTCCCTAAAATGGGGAAGGAAATAATCAGCCAAGTCGAAGAAACCCAGAGAGTCTCAAACAGGATAAACCCAAGATGAAACACCCCAAGACACATATTAATCAAATTAACAAAGATCAGACACAAAGAACAAATATTAAAAGCAGCAAGGGAAAAACAACAAATAACACACAAGGGGATTCACATAATGATAACAGCTGATCTTTCAATAGAAACTCTTCAGGAGAGGAGGGAATGGCAGGACATACTTAAAGTGATGAAAGAAAATAACCTAGAGTCCAGATTACTGTACCCAGCAAGGATCACATTCAAATATGAAGGAGAAATTAAAAGCTTTACAGACAAGCAAAAGCTGAGAGAATTCAGGACCACCAAACCAGCTCTCCAGCAAATGCTAAAGGATCTTCTCTAGACAGGAAACACAAAAAGGGTGTATAAACTCAAACCCAAAACAATAGGGTAAATGACAACAGGATCATACTTATCAATAATTACCTTAAAAGTAAATGTGTTGAATGTCCCAACCAAAAGACAAAGACTGGCTGAATGAATATAACAACAAGAGACTTATATATGTTGTCTATAAGAGACCCACCTCAAAACAGGGGACACATACAGACTGAAAGTGAAGGGCTGGAAAAAGATATTCCATGCAAATAGAGACCAAAAGAAAGCAGGAGTAGCAATACTCATATCAGGTAAAATAGAATTTAAAACAAAGGCTGTGAAAAGAGACAAAGGACACTACATAATGATCAAAGGATCAATCCAAGAAGAAGATATAACAGTTATAAATATATATGCATGCAACATAGGAGCACCACAATATGTAAGACAAATGCTAACAAGTATGAAAGGGGAAATTAACAATAACACAATAATAGTGGGAGACTTTAATACCCCACTCACACCTATGGATAGATGAACTAAACAGAAAATTAACAAGGAAACACAAACTTTAAACAATACAATAGACCAGTTAGACCTAATTGATATCTATAGGACATATCACCCCCAAAACAATGAATTTCACCTTTTTCTCAAGTGCACATGGAAACTTCTCCAGGATAGATCACATCCTTGGGCCATAAATCTAGACTTGGTAAATTCAAAACAATTGAAATCACTCCAAGCATCTTTTCTGACCATAATGCAGTAAGATTAGATCTCAATTAGGACAAAAACTACTAAAAATTCCAATATCTGGAGGCCGAACAACATGCTGCTGAATAACTAACAAAACACAGAAGAAATCAAAAAAAGAAATCAAAATACGCATAGAAACGAATGAAAATGAAAACACAACAACCCAAAACCCGTGGGACCCTGTAAAAGCAGTGCTAAGGGGAAAGTTCATAGTAATACAGGCATACCTCAAGAAACAAACAAAAAAAGTCAAATAAATAACCTAACTCTACACCTAAAGCAACTAGAAAAGGAAGAAATGATGAACCCCAGGGTTAATAGAAGGAAAGAAATCTTAAAAATTAAGGAAGAAATAAATGCAAAAGAAACAAAAGAGACTATAGCAAAAATCAACAAAGCCAAAAGCTTGTTCTTTGAAAGGATAAATAAAAATGACAAACCATTAGCCAGACTCATTAAGAAACAAAGGGAGAAAAATCAAATCAATAAAATTAGAAATGAAAATGGAGAGATCACAACAGACAACACAGAAATACAAAGGATCATAAGAGTCTACTATCAGCAATTATATGCCAATAAAATGGACAGCGTGGAAGAAATGGACAAATTCTTAGAAAAGTACAACTTTCCAAAACTGAACCAGGAAGAAATAGAAAATCTTAACAGACCCATCACAAGCACGAAAATTGAAGCTGTAATCAGAAATCTTCCAGCAAACAAAAGCCCAACTCCAGACAGCTTCATAGCTGAATTCTACCAAAAAATTAGAGAAGAGCTAACACCTATCCTACTCAAGCTCTTCCAGAAAAATTGCAGAGGAAGATAAACTTCCAAACTCATTCTATGAGGCCACCATCACCCTAATACCAAAACCTGACAAAGATGCCACAAAAAAAGAAAACTACAGGCCAATATCTCTGATGAACATAGATGCAAAAAACCTTAACAATATTCTAGCAATCAGAATCCAACAACACATTAAAAACATCATATACCATGACCAAGTGGGCTTTTCCCAGGGATGAAGGATTCTTCAATATCCGCAAATCAATCAATGTAATACACCATATTAACAAACTGAAAAATAAAAACCATATGATTATCTCAGTAGATGCAGAGAAAGCCTTTGACAAAATTCAACATCCATTTATGATAAAAACTCTCCAGAGAGCAGGAGTAGAAGGAACAGACCTCAACATAATAAAAGCTATCTATGACAAACACACAGCAAACGTTATCCTCAATGGTGAAAAATTGAAAGCATTTCCCCTAAAGTCAGGAACAAGACAAGGGTGCCCACTTTCACAACTACCATTCAACATAGTTTTGGAAGTTTTGGCCAAAGCAATCAGAGCAGAATAGAAATAAAAGGAATCCAAATTGGAAAAGAAGAAGTAAAACTCTCACTGTTTGCAGATGACATGATCCTCTACACAGAACACCCTAAAGACTCCACCAGAAAATTACTAGAGCTAATCAATGAATATAGTAAAGTTGCAGGATATAAAATCAACACACAGAAATCCCTTCATTCCTATACACTAATAATGAGAAAATAGAGAAATTAAGGAAACAATTCCATTCACCATTGCAACAAAAAGAATAAAATACTTAGGAATATATCTACCTAAAAAACTAAAGACCTATATATAGGAAACTATAAAACACTGATGAAAGAAATCAAAGAGGACACTAATAGATGGAGAAATATACCATGTTTATGGATTGGAAGAATCAATATAGTGAAAATGAGTATACTACCCAAAGCATTCTATAGATTCAATACAATCCTTATCAAGCTACCAACAATATTTTTCACAGAGCTAGACAAATAATTTCACATTTTGTATGGAAATACAAAAATCTCAAATAGCCAAAGCAATCTTGAGAGAGAAGAATGGAACTGGAGGAATCAACCTGCCTGACTTCAGGCTCTACTACAAAGCCACAGTCATCAAGACAGTATGGTACTGGCACAAAAACAGAAATATAGATCAATAGAACAAAATAGAAAGCCCAGAGATAAATCCAAGCACCTATGGACACCTTATCTTTGACAAAGGAGGCAAGAATATACAATGGATTAAAGACAATGTCTTTAACGAGTGGTGCTGGAAAAACTGGTGAACCTCTTGTAAAAGAATGAAAGTAGAACACTTTCGAACACCACACACAAAAATAAACTCAAAATGTATTGAAGATCTAAACATAAGACCAGAAATTATACAACTCCTAGAGGAGAACATAGGCAAAACACTCTCTGACATACATCACAGCTGGATCCTCTATGACCCACCTCCCAAAATATTGGAAATAAAAGCAAAAATAAACAAATGGGATCTAATTAAAATTAAAAGCTTCTGCACAACAAAAGAAACTATAAGCAACGTGAACAGACAGCCTTCAGAATTGGAGAACATATAGCAAATGAAGCAACTGACAAACACCTAATCTCAAAAATATGCAAGCAACTCCTGCAGCTCAATTCCAGAGAAATAAATGACCCAATCAAAAAATGGGCCAAAGAACTAAATAGACATTTCTCCAAAGAAGACATACAGATGACTAACAAACACATGAAAAGATGCTCAACATCACTCATTATCAGAGAAATGCAAATCAAAACCATAATGAGGTACCATTTCACACCAGTCAGAATGGCTGTGATCCAAAAGTCTACAAGCAATAAATGCTGGAGAGGGTGTGGAGAAAAGGGAACTCCCTTACACTGTTGGTGGGAATGCAAACTAGTACAGCCACTATGGAGAACAGTGTGGAGATTCCTTCAAAAACTGGAAATAGAACTGCCTTATGACCCAGAAATCCCACTGCTGGGTATACACACTGAGGAAACCAGAATGGAAAGAGACACATGTACCCCAATGTTCATCGCAGCACTGTTTATAATAGCCAGGACATGGAAGCAACCTAGATGTCCATCAGGAGATGAATGGATAAGAAAGCTGTGGTACATATACACAATGGAGTATTACTCAGCCATTAAAAAGAACACATTTGAATCAGTTCTAATGAGGTGAGTGAAACTGGAGCCTATTATACAGAATGAAGTAAACCAGAAAGAAAACACACCAGTACAGTACACTAACGCATATATATGGAATTTAGAAAGATGGTAACCATAACCCTGTATGCGAGAGAGCAAAAGAGACACAGATGTATAGAACAGCCTTTTGGACTCTGTGGGAGAGGGAGAGGGTGGGATGATTTGGGAGAATGGCATTGAAATGTGTAAAATATATATGAAATGAATTGCCAGTCCAGATTTGATACATGATACTGGATGCTTTGGGATGGTGCACTGAGATGACCCAGAGGGAGGGAGGAGGGAGGGGGGTTCAGGATGGGGAACACGTATATACCTGTGGTGGATTCATGTTGATGTGTGGCAAAACCAATACAATATTGTAAAGTTTAACCTCCAATTAAAATAAATAAATTTAAAAAAAAACTTGAAAGAGCTGCAAAAAACACAAACACATTGAGATTAAACAGTACATTTCTAAATAACAAACATGTTATTCAAGAAATCAAAAGGAAAATACAAAAATTCTAGAAGCAAAAGACAAGGAAAACACAACTCAAAACCTATGGGATGCCACAAAAGCAGTTCTAAGAGGAAAGTTTATAGCCATACAATCCTACCTCAAGAAACAAAAAAACATCAAATAGACAACCTAAGTTTATACCTAAAACCACTGGAAAAAGAACAAAAATACCCCAAAATTAGAAGAAGGAAGGAAATCATAATGATCAGAGCAGAAATAAGTGAAGAAGAAAGGAAAGAAACAATAGTGAAGTTTAATAAACTAAAAGCTGGTTCTTTGAGAGGATACAAAAAATTGACAAACCTTTAGCCATACTCATCCAAAAAAGAGAGAGAGAGAGAGAGAGAGAGAGAGAGAGAGAGAGAGAGAGAGAAATCAAATCAACAAAATTAGTAATGAAAAAGGAGAGGTTACAACAGACAAGGCTGAAATAGAAAGGATTATAAGAGACTATTATGAACAACTATATGGTAATAAAATAGAGAACCTGGAAGAAATGGACAGATTCTTAGAAAAGTTCAATCTTCCAAGACGGAACCAGGAAGAAAGAAATTATGAACAACCCAATTACAAGTAGTGAAATCCAAACTGTGATTAAAGAAAAAAAAAAAAACCCTCCTCCCCCCTGCTCCCCAAATAAAAGCCCAGGACTAGATGGTTTCACAGATAAGTTCTATCAAACATTTAGAGAAGAGCTAATGCCTATCCTTCTAAAACTCTTTCAAAAAATTGCAGAGGAAGGAACACTTACAAACTCATTCTATGAGGCCACCATCACCCTGATACCAAAACCAAACAAAGACTACACACAAAAAAGGAAAATTAAAAGCCAATACCATGATGGATATAGATGCAAAAATCCTCAACAAAATTTTAGCAAACAGAATTCAGCAACACATCAAAAAGTTCATACACCATGACCAAGTAAGGTTTACTCCAGGGATGCAATAATTCTTTAATATGTGCAAATTATTCAATGCGATACACAATATGAACAAATTGAAAGATAAAAACCATATGATAATCTCAATTGATGCAGAAAAAGCTCTTGACAAAATTCAATACCCATTTATGATTAAATCTCTTTAAAAAAATGGGCATAGAAAGAACCTACCTCAACATAGTAGAGGCCATATATGATAAGCACACATAAAACATTATTCTCAAAGGTGAAAAACTGAAAACATTTCTGCTAAGAGTAGGAACAAGACAACGGTGTCCACTTTCAAGACTATTATTCAACATAGTTTGGAAGTCCTAGCTATAGCAATCAGAGAAGAAAAAGAAATAAAAGGAATCCAAATTGGAAAACAAAACGTAACACTCTTACTGTTTGCAGATGACATGATACTATACATAGAAAGCTACACTTAGAACAGGACATGGAACAACAGACTGGTTCCAAATAGGAAAAGGAGAACGTCAAGTTTGTATATTGTCACCCTGATTATTTAAAGTATATGCAGAGTACATCACGAGAAACACTGGACTGGAAGAAGCACAAGCTGGAATCAAGATTGCAGGCAGAAATATCAATAACCTCAGATATGCAGATGACACCACCCTTATGGCAGAAAGTGAAGAGGAACTAAAAACCCTTTTGATGAAAGTGAAAGAGGAGAGTGAAAAGTTGGCTTAAAGCTCAACATTCAGAAAAGGAAGATCATGGCATCTGGTCCCATCACTTCATGGGAAATAGATGGGGAAACAGTGGAGACAGTGTCAGACTTTATTTCTTTGGCTCCAAAATCACTGCAGATGGTGATTGCAGCCATGAAATTAAAAGACACTCCTTGGAAGGAAAGTTATGACCAACCTAGATAGCATATTAAAAAGCAGAGATATTACTTTGCCAGCAAACATCTGTATAGTCAAGGCTATGGTTTTTCCAGTGGTCATGTATGGATGTAAAAGTTGGACTGTGATGAAAGTTGAGCGCCAAAGGACTGATGCTTTTGAACTGTTGTGTTAGAGAAGACTCTTGAGAGTCCCCTGGACTGCAAGGAGATCCAACTAGTTCATCCTAAAGGAGATCAGTCCTGGGTGTACATTGGAAGGACTGATGCTGAAGCTGAAACTCCAATACTTTGGCCACCTCATGTGAAGAGTTAACTGATTGGAAAAGACCCTGATGCTGGGAGGGATTGGGGGCAGGAGGAGAGGGGACGACAGAGGATCAGATGGGTAGATGGCATCACCGACTTGATGGACACGAATTTGATTGATCTCCGGGAGTTGGTGATGGACAGGGAGGCCTGGCGTGCTGTGATTCATGGGGTCACAGAGAGTCAGACACGACTGAGCGACTAAACTGAACTGATACATAGAAAACCCTAAAGATACTATCAGAAAATTACTAGAGCTAATCAATGAATTTAGCAAAGTCATGGAATACAAAATCAGTACACAGAAATCACTTGTATTCCTATATACCAACAATGAAAAATCAGAAAGAGAAGTTAAGGAATCATTCTCAGGCACCATTGTAACAGAAAGAATAAAATATCTGGGAATAAACTCTTTAAGGAGACAAAAGAACTGTACACAGAAAATTGTAATGCACTAATGAAAGAAATCAAAGGTGACATAACAGATGGAGAGATATTCCATACTCTTGGGCAGGAAGAAGAAATATTGTCAAAATGATTATACTGTCAAATGCAATCTACAGATTCAATGTGATCCTTAATATTTTATCAATGGCATTTTCCAGAATGAGAACAAAATATTTCACAATTCATATGGGACCACAAAAGACCCCAAATAGCCAAAGCAGTCTTGAGAAAGAAGGATGGAGCTGGAGGCATCAACTTTCCTGACTTCAGATTATACTGCAAAACTACAGTCATCAAGACCGTATGGTGCTGGCACAAAAACAGAAATATAGACAATAAGATAGAAAGCCCAGAAATAAACCCATGCACCTGTGGGTACCTTATTTTTGACAAAGGAGGCAAGAATATACAATGGGGTAAAAACAGCCTATTCAACAAATGGTGATGTGAAAACTGGACAGCTGCATGTTAAATAATGAAATTAGAACACCTCCTAACACCATACACCAAAATAAACTAAAAATGGATTAAAGAGCTAAATATAAGGCCAGAAACTATAAAACTCTTAGGGGAAAACATAGGCAGAACACTCAGTGACATAAATCAAAGCAAGATCCTCTATGATCCACTTCCCAGTGCAAGGAAAATTAAAACAAAAGTAAACAAAAGGTATCTGATTAAACTTAAAATCTTTTGCACAGCAAAGAAAACTATAAGCAAGATGAAAAGTCAACCCTCACAATGGGAGAAAATAATAACAAATGAAACAACTGACAAAGGATTAATTCCTAAAATATACAAGCAGCTCATATAATTCAATACCAGGAAAACAAACAACCCAATCAAAAAGTGGGAAAAAGACCTAAACAGACATTTCTCCAAAGAAGACACATAGATGGCTGACAATACATGAAAAGATGCTCAACATCAGTCATTATTAGAGAAATGCAAATCAAAACTACAGTGAGATATCATGTCACACCAATCAGAATGGCCATCATCAAAATGTCTACAAGCAATAATTGCTGGAAAGGGTGTGGAGAAAACGGAACTTTCTTGCACTGTTGGTGGGAATGTTAATTGATACAGCTACTATGGAAGATGGTATGGAGATTCGTTAAAAAACTAGGAGTAAAACCACCATATGGCCCAGCAATCCCACTCCTAGGCATATACACTGAGGAAAGCAAAACTGAAAAATACACATGTATCACATGTTTACTATTTACAATAGCTAGAACATGGAAACAACCTAGATGTCCATCGACAGATGAATGGACAAGGAATTTTTGCTATATATACACAGTGGAATATTACTCAGCCATAAAAATGATCACATTAGAGTCAGTTCTAATCTGGTGGATGAACCTAGAGCCTGTTATACAGAGTAAAGTAAGTCAGGAAGAGAAAGATAAATATCATTTTCTAATGCATATATACAGCATCTAGAAAGATGGTACTGAAGAATTTATTTGCAGAGCAGCAGTGGAGAAGCAGACATAGAGAGCAGACTTATGGACATGGGGAGAGGGGAGGAGAGGATGAGCTGTATGGAGAGTAACATGGAAACTTACATTACCATATGTAAAATAGACAGCCAATGGGAATTTGCAGTATGTTGCAGTAAACTCAAAAAGGAGCTCTGTGTCCACCTACAGGGCTGGGATGGGGAGGAAGACAGGAAGGAGGTTCAAGAGGGAGTGGATATATGTACACCTATGGAGAAGGAAATGGTAACTCACTCCAGTATTCTTGCCTGGAGAATCCCATGGACAGAGGAGCCTGGCAGGCTACAGTCCATGGGGTCTCAAAGAGTTGGACACGACTGAGCGACTCACTTCAATTCACTTCACTTCATGGCTTATTCATGTTGAGTTTTGAGAGCAAAACCACAAAATTATGTAAAGCAATTATCCTTCAATTAAAACATTAATTAATAAAAAAGAAAAACACACTTGCTCCTTGGAAGAAAAGCTGTGACAGACCTAGAAAGGGCAATAAAAAGCAGAGACATTACTTCACTGGCAAAGGTCCATCTAGTCAAAGCTATGGTTTTTCCGGTACTCATGTATGGATGTGAGAGTTGGACCATTAAGAAGGCTGAACGCGAAAGAACTGATGCTTTTGAAATGTGTTGGAGCAAACTCCTGAGAGTCCCTTGGACTGCAAGGATATCAATCCAGTCAATCTGAAAGGAAATATTCTGGATATTCATTAGAAAGACTGATGCTGAAGTTGAAGCTCCAATATTTTGGCTCCTGATGTGAACAGCCGGCCATTAGAAAAGACCCTAATGCTGGGAAATATTGAAGGCAGGAGGGGAAAGGCATGACAGAGGATCAGATGGTTGGATGGCATCACTGACTCAATGGACATGAGTTTGAGCGATCTCCGGGAGATGGTGAAGGATAGGGGAACCTGGCTTGCTGAAGTCCATGGGGTTGCGAAGAGTGGGACATGACTGAGGGACTGAACAAAAACAATTTAAAAATTTTAAGACTTTATTTTTAAGGGTGGTATTCAGTTCAGTTCAGTTCAGTTCAGTCACTCAGTCGTGTCCAACTCTTTGCAACCCCATGAATCATAGCATGCCAGGCCTCCCTGTCCATCACCAACTCCCGGAGTTCACTCAGACTCACGTTCATCGAGTCTGTGATGCCATCCAGCCATCTCATCCTCGGTCGTCCCCTTCTCCTCCTGCCCCCAATCCCTCCCAGCATCAGAGTCTTTTCCAATGAGTCAACTCTTCTCATGGGGTGGCCAAAGTACTGGAGTTTCAGCTTTAGCATCATTCCTTCCAAAGAACACCAAGGGCTGATCTTCTTTAGGATGGACTGGTTGGATCTCCTTGCAGTCCAAGGGACTCTCAAGAATCTTCTCCAACACCACAGTTCAAAAGCATCAATTCTTCGGTGCTCAGCCTTCTTCACAGTCCAACTCTTACATCCATATATGACCACTGGAAAAACCATAGCCTTGACTAGACGGACCTTTAGACGTACAAAAACATTCAGAGGGAGTTAATAAGATTTCTTCTATACATTCCACCCCCCCAAAAACATGCACAGTCTCCTTGTTTCATCAAAATCACTCACCAGAATGGTATATTTATATTTTTTAACATGAACCCAGCTTTGCACATCATAATCACCCAAAGTTCAGAGTTGACCTTAGATTTCACTCTTTTTAAAATTTACTTGTACTTTATTTTTTAATTGGAGGGAAATTGCTTTACAATGTTGTGTTGACTTCTGCCATACAATTCCCTCCCTGTTTATCCTCCCTCCCCCTCCCATTGCACCCCTCTAGGACATCACAGAGAACCAGGCTGGAGTCCCTGTGTTATACAGCAGCTTCCCACTAGTTCTGTTTTACACGTGATAGTGTATATATGTCAATGCTGCTTTCTCAGTTCCTCCAACCCGTTCCTTTTCTTATTTTATCAACTTTCCTTTCCTTTCTCTTTACATCTGGATCTCCATTCTTTCCCTGCAAATGGTTTCATCAGTAATGTTTTTATAGATTACATACATATGGGTTAATATTTGTTTTTCTCTTTCTGACTTACTCCACTCTGTATAACAGTCTCTAGGTTCAACCACCTCACTACAACTGACTAAAATCTGTTCCTTTTGATGGCCGTGTAATATCCCATTGTATATATGCACCACAGGTTCTTTATCTATTCATCTGTTGATGGCCATCTAGGTTGCTTTGATGTCTTGGCTATTGTAAATATTGTTACAATGAACACTGTATATGCATCTTTTTGAATTTTTGTAGTTTTCTCAGGGTATATGTCCAGTAGTGGGATATACCAGGCAGTTTCATTCTCATTTGTTTTTAAAGGATTTTCTATACCATTCTCCCAAGTGGCTATATCAATTTATATTCCCATCAACACTGGAAGAGGGCTCCCTTTTTTCCATATCTTCTTCAGCATTATTGTTTGTAGATTTTTTTTTAATGATGGTGATTCTGACTCGTGTGAGGTAATACTTCAAGTTTCACTCTTAATATTCCATATTCTATGGGGTCATACACATATATAATGATGTATGGCCATTGTTATATTATCATACAAAGAATTTTCTCTACCCTAAATACCTCTGTGATCCACCTCTTCATTCTTCCCCTCATCCCCGGCATGGGGTAAACATTAATTTTCTTACTGTCTCCATGGTTTGCCCTTTCCAGAATGTCATATGGTTGGAGTCATGTGGTATGATGGCTTCTTGTCAGATTGGCTTCTTTCACTTGAGAATATGAATTAAACTTCCTCCATATCTTTTCATGGCTTGATAGCTCATTTCTTTTTAGCTCAGAACAGTATACCATTGTTGGAATGTGCTTCAGTTTACTTACCATTCAGCTGACATTTTGATTGCTTCCAAGTTTTGACCATGGTGGATGAAGCTGCTATAAACATCCCTGTGAAGCTTTTTGTGTGGACATAATCTTTCAGGTCCTTTGGGTAAATACCAAGGAACATGATCTGTATTGTATGGTAAGAGTATATTTAATTTTATACGAAATGACCAGAATGTTTTCCAAAGTGGGTGTACTATTTCACATTTCTACCAGTAATGTAGGAGCGTTCCAGTTGCTCCACATCCTCACCAGTATTTGATATTGTCAGGATTCTGAATTTTGTTTGTTCTACTAAGTTTGTAGTGATATCTTGTTGTTTCAATTTGCATTTCCCTCAATGTGAAAGATGGAGAACATCTTTTCCTGTGCTTATTTGCTGTCCACTTATATTCTTTGATAAAGTGTCTGCTAAGGTTTTGGGATCATTTTTAAAGTAGATGATTTGTTTTCTTATTATTGAGTTTTAAGAGTTCTTTTTATATTTCAATAATATTTCTTTATCAGACATACATTTTGCAAATATTTCTTGCAATGTGTAGTTTGTATTTCTAATTCTCTTTACACTGTCTTTCACAGAGCAAAATGTTTTAATTTTAATGAAGTCCGCCTTAACTGTTTCTTTCATGGATTGTGTCTTTGGTGTTGTATCTAAAAAAGAATCACCACACTTACAGTTATCTAAAATTTCTCCTCTGCTACCTTCTAGGGGCTTGAAAGTTTACATCTATGGTTCAGTTTGTGTTAATTTTAGTGAAGTTTGTAGATTAATTTCGTTGTATGTGGGTGTTCAGGTGTCATTTGTTGAAGATGATCCATCATATTGTCTTTGCTAAGATCAGTTGACTCTACTTAAGGGGTTCTATTTCTGGGCTCTCTTTGCCCTTCCACTGATATTTGTTTTTATTTCTTATTTTTCTTTTTTTTCACCAGTGCCACATTATCTTGATAACTATAACCTTATAATAAGTCTCGACTGAGTCAGGTAGTTTCAGTTCTCAGACTTCTTCAATATTATGTTGGCGATTTTGGATCTTTTTCTACTCCATATAAACTTTAGGGTATGTTTGTCTATATACATGCGGTTCCCTGATATCTCAGTTGGTAAAGAATCCGCCTGCAGTGCAGGAGACCCCAGCTCGATTCCTGGGTCGAGAAGAGCTGCTGGAGAAGGGATAGGCTACCCACTCCAGTATTCTTGAACTTCCCTTGTGGTTCAGCTGGTAAAGAATCCGCCCAAAATTGGGAGACCTAGGTTCAATCCTTGGGTTGGGAAGATCCCCTGGAGAAGGGAAAGGCTACCCACTCCAATATTCTGGCCTAGAGAATTCCACTAACAGTCCATGGGGTCGCAAAGAGTCAGACATGACTGAGCCACTTTCACTTTCACTGTCTATATCCATAACTTAATGGGGTTTTGATGATTGTATTGAAAATATAGATTAAGTTGAGAAGAATTGACATATTACAATGTTGAAAGACTTGTTCTTACCCTTGAAAGTGGAATCTTTGTTCAGTTCTTCTTTTATACTTTTTTTCTTTTCTTAATTTTATTTATTTACTTATTTTTGACTGTGCTGTGTCTTTGTTGCTACTAGACTTTTCTATAGTTTCAGTGAGTGGAAGCTCCTCTCTAGTTGCAGCTGCAGTGACTTCTCCTGTCATAGAGCATGGGCTCTAGGGTATGTGGGCTTTAGCAGTTGGGGTGCCTGGGCTCATTAGTTGTGGCCCCCAGGTTCTAGAGCACAAGCTCAGTAGTTGTAGCACATGGACTTTGTTGCTCTGTGGCATGTGGGATCTTCCATGATCATGGGATTGAACTCTTGTCTCCTGCATTGGCAGGTGGATTCTTTGCCACAGAGCTGCCAGAGAAAAACTATTCAATTCTTTCATTTTATTCATCAAAGTTTTGTAGCTTTCTTCATATAAATCTTTTACATATTTTGGTATATTTATGCTTAAATACTTCAGTATTTTTGGGTGCTGATGTAAATGCTATTTTGTTTTTAGTTTCAGGTTCCACCTTTTAATTGCTGGTATATACCAAAAGCACTCACTTTTCATTTCTTTTCTTTTTTATTTTATAGGATTTGTCATATTTTTAATCAGTGATTTTTTCTGGACATAATCACCACTCAAGCAAATATTATTATTATTATTATTTTTAAATTATACATTAATGACAGGACATTTTGATTGCTACATTCTCCAATGCAATTTGGATGACTTGAACTTGGGGTTAAAATAAATTTTGCACTTCTTGGGAAAGTTGGTCAGACTCTCTTTCCTCAGATTCTTGTCGCTTATTGTACACCTAAGAAGATGACAGTAATATCAATTTCTTAATTGTTTTCTGGATGCTTAGTTACTTTTCTTTTTAGTTTACTGTTGTGCTGTCATAGCACAGAAAGGGTGACTATTCTGCTATTTAGTTATTATTATACTTTTTAATACTTAAGTGAGATATGCACAATGAAACTAGTAATATATCAATAATTCAGGTTAAGGAGTTGCAAGAAAATGGGGAATATTTTTGTATTTTTTCCTCCCTTCCATACTTAACAAACTCCCTTTGTATGCATCAACCCTCATCTTGTACTGGTAGAGAGCTACCTTAGTGTAATTTTATCTCTTAACCCATTAAGTTAGTTTTTCCATATAAAAACTATGCTTCTTTATTATAAAATTTTGGAAATGTGGGAAAATACAAGGAAGAAAATGAGTATCATCTTATATCTACTTTTCATTTTTTTTACAAGTCCCTATCAACCAACTTAAACAAAACATCTACTTCTTTTAAGGAGGTTCATTATGTGATATTTAAAATATTTATTTCCTTGGACCCAAGATGAATTATATTTCCTTAGACAAAATTCAGGTCCAGCAAATTGAAAACTTCATATTTTGTTTAGAGAGAATAGAAAAGCATTCAAGTAAAATAGTTCTAAATGTCATTTCTTTATTTTTACATAGAAATAAAAATACAATTCTAAATTTGTTTGTTGCTGTTTCTGTCACTCAAACCTTGTTTTTACATATTTTTACTGAAATATGCTGGAAGTCTGTAAGAGATTTTACAAAAGGGATTATTTTCTAAGATTACATTTTCATAACTTATGAAAGTTGGTGATGTTTGCAGTACTGCCCAGAGAAGTCATCTGGGTGATTCTGTGGTAAGAAATGTTGTTTTTCATCATTTCTCCCTGAAGCCAGATAAATCTGTATTGATAAAACTTTAAATCTCCCTAAACATGACTTTAAGAGTCACCTTTCATAACCTTTATGGCCTTTTATACAGTTCATGAGGTTCTCACAGCAAGTATACTGGAGTGCTTGCCACTCCCTCCTCCAGTGTATCGTGTTTTGTCAGAGCTCTCTGCTATGCCCCATCCGTCTTGGCTGGTCCTGTTTGGCATGGCTCATGACTTCATTGAGTTATGCAAGCCTCCTCCACCATGGCAAGGCTGTGATCCTTGAAGGATATAAAGACAGGTGGGAGAAGCATCAACAACCTCAGGTACGTGGATGATACCACTCCAATGAAAGTGAAGAAGAATTAAGAGTATCTTGATGAGAGTGAAGGAGAAGGCTTCAGACTAAATATTAAAAAAAGAGGAAGATCATGACATCCTCCCCCTCCTGTATGGCAAATAGAAGGGGGAAAGTTGGAAATAGTGACAGATTTCTTCTTCTTGGCTCCAAAATCACTGCAGATGTTGATTGCAGCCATGAAATCAGAAGACGATTGCTTCTTGGCAGGAAAGCAATGACAAACATAGACAGTGTGTTGAAAAGCAGAGAAATTGCTGACAAAGGTCCATATAGGCAAGGCTATGGTCTTCCTAGTGGTCATGTTCAGCTGTGAGAGCAGGACCATAAAGAAGGCAGAACACCAAAGAATTGATACCTTTGAACTGTGGTGCTGGAGAAGGCTCCTGAAAGTACCGTGGACAGCAAGAAGATCAAACCAGTCAATCTTAAGGGAGAGTAAACCTGAATATTCAATGGAAGGACTGATGCTTAAGCTGAAGCTTCAGTATTTTGGTAATCTGATGTGAACAGACAACTCTTTGGAAAAATCCCTAATGCTGGGAAAGACTGAGGGCAGAAGAAAAAGAGGGTATTGGAGGGTGAGATGGCTGGACAGCATCACTGACGCAATGAACATGAACTTGGGCAAACTCCAGGAGATGTTGAGGAACAGGAATGCCTGACATGCTTCAGTCCATGGCATCACAAAGGGTCAGACACGACTGGGCAACTGAACAACAACAACAACTCATAACCTTTAAAAAGTGGGAAAACATTGAGGCAAAAAGAGGAGAAAACACACTTAAGCTTAAGAGCGCATCCATAAAGCTGCCAAGTATCTAATGATATGCAAAAATTATCTAAGTTTCACAGTTCTTTTTCCTAAATTATACAGAAAGCAGTTGTATAGTGTAACCCTTTCAGAGCCAAAGTACAGACAGTTCTTCAGAAGCTATAGTCTCAAAGGACCACAGATTTATTTTCCCTGAGTAAATGTTTTTTTTCCCATTTTCACCTGTTCTTGGACTTAACACCTTCCTACCTTCTTTCTTTCTATTTGAAGTATAATTGATATACAATATCATATTCATTTCAGGTGTGCCTCAATACAGCTATTTGATATTTATGTACAATTAAAATGATCCTCTTAATAAATCTAATTATCATGAATCACGATACAAATTTATTACAATATTATTGGCTATGTACCTTATATGGTAGCTTTCCTCCCCATTACATTGATTTTATAGCTGAAAGTTTGTGCCTCATTAATCCCCTTCACATTTTTCACCTGCCTCCCCAATACCCCTTTCCTTTGGCAACCACTAGTTTGTTTCCTATACCTGTGAGTCTGTTTCTGTTTTATTGTATTCGTTTTGTTTTATAAATTTCACACATAAGTGAAATTATACTCTTATTGTCTTTGTATGACTTATTTCACTTAGTATAATATACTCTAGGTCCATCCATGTTGTTGCAAGTAGCAGAGTTTCTTTCTTTTTATGGGTAAATTATATTCCATTGTATATGTGTGTGTGTGTGTGTGTGTGTATGTGTGATATATATAGATATATGTATCACACCATATCTTCTTTATCCACTCATCTATTAATGTACTTGCAGGTTGCTTCTGTACCTTGGCTATTGGGAATAATGCTACAATGAACATTGTTGGCATATATATATATTTCAAATTAGTGTTTCTTTTTTTTTTTTTTTTTTTCAGATACATACCTGGAACTGGAAATGCTGAATCATATGGGACTTCTATTTTTAATTTTTTGAGAAAACTTCATAAAGTTATCCATTGTGCCTGCACCAAGTTATGATCCAATCAGCAGTGTACAAGTGTTCCCTTAACTCTACATTCTTGCCAAAATTTAATGTTTCTTATCTTTTTGATAATAGACCTTCTGACTTGTGTAAGGGGATATTTCATTGTAGTTTTGATTTACATTTCCCTGATGATTAGTGATATTACTTTGCCGATTAAGGTCTATCTAGTCAAGGCTATGGTTTTTCCAGTAGTCATATATGGATGTGAGTTGGACTCTGAAGAAGGCTGAGCACTGAAGAATTGATGCTTTTGAACTGTGGTGTTGGAGAAGACTCTTGAGAGTCCGTTGGACTGCAAGGAGATCCAACCAGTCCATTCTGAAGGAGATCAGCCCTGGGATTTCTTTGGAAGGAATGATGCTAAAGCTGAAACTCCAGTACTTTGGCCACCTCATGTGAAGAGTTGACTCATTGAAAAAGATTCTGATGCTGGGAGGGATTGGGGGCAGGAGGAGAAGGGGATGACAGAGAATGAGATGGCTGGATGGCATCACTGACTCGATGGATGTGAGTCTGAGTAAACTCTGGGAGTTGGTGATGGACAGGGAGGCCTGGCGTGCTGCGATTCATGGGGTCGCAAAGAGTTGGACACGACTGAGTGACTGAACTGAACTGAGCATCTTTTTCATATTCCTGTTGGCTATCTGTGTGCACTTTTTCAAAAAATATTTATCCATGTTCTCTGCCCATATTTTAATGAGGTGGTTAATTTTTTATTAAGTTATTTGTGTTTTTATATTTTGGATATTAACTCCTTACTGAAAATATGAAATACAAATGCCTTATCCCACTGAGTAGGCTGTCTCTGTGTTCTGCTAGTTTTTTCCTTTGCTGTGCATGAAATTTTTAGTTTGAAGAATCCCATTTGTTGTTCATTTGCTTTTATTGCCCTTGCTTGAGAAGGCAAGGACAAAAAATGCTGAGACTAATATCAAAGATGATATTGCCTTTATTTTCTAGGACTTTTATGGTTTCAGGTCTTACATTCAAGTCTTTAATGCCTTTTGAATTTATTTTTGTACATGGTGTGAAATAGTGGTTCAGTTTCATTCATTTGCAAGTTATTTGTCCAGTTTCCTCAATACTATTTATTGAAGAGATTATCTTTTATCCATTGTGTATTTTCGCTTCCATTTTTGGAGATTAATTGGCTATAAGTGCATGGATTTATTTCTGGACTCTACTATATTCCAATAATGTATATGTCTCTTTTCATGCCAGTATCACACTGCTTTGACTATTATAGCTTGTAGTAAAATCAAGAGTAATAAATGTCCAGTTTTATTCTCATCTCTGAAGATTGTCTTGGCTATTTGGGGTCTTTTGTGGTTTGATACATACTTTAAGATTCTTGTTCTACCTTGTGAAAATATCCTTTGGTATTTCACATTGAACATATAGATTGATTAGGGTTGTATAGCCATTTTAACAATTTTAATTCTTTTCATCAATGAGTATGGTTTATCTTTCCATTTATTTGTGTCATCTTCCATTCTTTCAGTAACGTCTTATAGCTTTCAGAGTATAGGTCTTTCACCTCTTTGGTTAAGTTTATTCCTAGGTATTTTATTTTTTTAATGTAAATCAGAATTTTTTAATTTTTATTTTTATTGAAGTATGGTTTATTTACAATGTTGTATTATAAATAGTTTCTTGTGTGAAGCAAATTATATATATATATATATATATATAACCATATTCCTTTCCATTGTGGTTTATTACAGGATATTGAATATAGTGCCCTGTGCTATGCAGTATGACCTTGGTTTTCTTAATCAATTTTATGTATAGCAGTCTGTATATGCTAACTCCAACCTCCTAAATTATCCCTTCCCCACCCTACCCCTTTTCTCTTCTGGTAGCCATAAATTTGCTCTCTGTGAGTCTGTTTCTCTTTGTAAATAAATTCATTTGTGTCATATTTTAGATTCCACATATAAATGATTATGGTATTTGTACTTCTCTTCCTGACTTACGTCATTTCATATAATAATATCTAGGTTTATTCATGTTGCTACAAATGGCATTTTTATGGCTGAGTAATACTCCATTGTATATGTGTGCTGCATCAAATATGACATCATATGCCACAACAAAATTCAAAAACTGAAGATTATGGCATCCGCTTTCATCACTTCATGACAAATAGATGAGGGAAAAAGTGGAAATGGTGGCAGATATTATATTCTTAAGGGTCAAAATCACTGCGGACAGTGACTGCAGCCACAAAATTAAAAAGATGGATGATCCTTGGAAGATAAGCTGTAATAAACATAGACAGCATATTAAAAAGCAGAGACATCACTTTGCAGAAAAATGTCCATATAGTCAAAGCTATGGTTTTTCCAGTAGATATGTATGGATGTGAGGGTTGGACCAAGATGAAGGCTGAATACTGAAGAATTAATGCTTTTGAACTGGGGTGCTAGAGAAGACTCTTGAGAGCTCCTTAGACTGCAAGGAGATCAACCCAGTGGATCCTAAAGGAAATCAATCCTGATTTGTTGTTGGAAGAACTGATGCTGAAGCTGAAGCTCCAATACTTTGGCCACCTGATGTGAATAGCCCACTCATTGAAAAAGACCCTGATGCTGGGAAACACTGAAGGCACAAGGAGAAGGGGATGACAGAGGATGAGCTGGCTTGTGGCACCATTGACTCAATGGACACGAGTTTGAGCAAACTCATGGAGATGGTGAAAGACAAGGAAGCCTGGCTTGCTGCAGTCCATGGGGGTTGCAGAGTTGGATATGACTTAGCCTCCTCAGACAACCACTTTGCCTTGTTGCATTTCTTTTTCTTGGGGATGGTTTTGATCACTGCCTCCTGTACAATGTTATGAATCTCCATCCATTGTTCTTCAGGCACTCTATTAGAGCTAATCCCTTGAATCTATTTGTCACTTCCACTCTATAATCATAAGGGATCTGATTTAGGTCATACCTGAATGGCCTAGCATTTCTCATGATGTATTCTGCATATAAGTTAAATAAGCAGGGTGACAATATACAGCCTTGACGTACTCCTTTTCCTATTTGGAACCAGTCAGTTGTTCCATGTCCAGTTCTAACTGTTGCTTCCTGACCTGCATATAGGTTTCTCAAGAGGCAGGTCAGGTGATCTGGTATTCCCATCTCTTTCAGAATTTTCCACAGTTTATTGTGATCCACACAGTCAAAGGCTTTGGCATAGTCAATAAAGCAGAAGTAGATGTTTTTCTGCAACTCTCTTACTTTTACATGATCCAGCGGATGTTGGCAATTTATCTCTGGTTCCTCTGCCTTTTCTAAAACCAGCTTCAACATCTGGAAGTTCATGGTTCATGTATTGCTGAAGCCTGGCTTGGAGAATTTTGAGCATTACTTTACTAGCGTGTGAGATGAGTGCAATTGTGAGGTAGTTTGAGCATTCTTTGGCATTGCCTTTCTTTGGGATTGGAATGAAAACTGACGTTTTCCAGTCCCGTGGCCACTGCTGAGTTTTCCAAATTTGTTGGCATATTGAATGCAGCACTTTCACAGCATCATCTTTCAAGATTTGAAATAGCTCATCTGGAATTGCATCACCTCCATAGCTTTATTCGTAGCAATGCTTTCTAAGGCCCACTTGACTTCACATTCCAGGATGTCTGGCTCTAGGTGAGTGATCACACCATCATGATTATCTGGGTCATGAAGCTCTTTTCTGTACAGTTATTCTATGTATTCTTGTCACCTCTTCTTACTATCTTCTGCTTTTGTTAGGTCCATACCTATGGCGAAGAGTTGACTCATTGGAAAAGACCTTGATGCTGGCAGTGATTGAGGGCAGGAGGAGAAGGGGACAACAGAGGATGAGATGGCTGGATGGCATCACCGACTTGATGGACATGAGTTTGAGTGAACTCCTGGAGCTGGTGATGGACATGGAGGCCTGGTGTGCTGTGATTCATAGGGTCGCAAAGAGTCGGACATGACTGAGTGACTGAACTGAACTGAACTGAACTGAATGACCTAGTGGGTTTTCCATACTCTCTTCATTTTAAGTCTGAATTTTACAATAAGGACAAAGCCAGTTTTATGTCATTATTACCAATTTTTATAGTTTTAAATTATTTTTCTTTCTTTATTGTATGAGGAAGGACTTCCAGTTTGACGTTGAAAAAGAATGATGAGGGGGCATTCTAGCCTTCTTCCTGATCTTACTGAGAAAGCATCAAGTTTCTCAATATGAAGAGTGATGTTAGGTACAGGGCTTTTTTTTTTTTTAATATATAATTTTTATTTATTTTATTTTTTTATTTTTTATTTTTTTTAAATTTATTTATTTATTTTTAATTTTTACTTTACAATTCTGTATTGGTTTTGGCATAGATTGACTTGTTTGTTTTTTTTTGTAGCTGTTTATTAAATTGAGGAAGTTCTCTTCTATTCCTATATACTGAGATTATTTTTTATCATGAATGAGTATTGGATTTTGTCAATGGTTTTTCTGCATCTAATGATATGATCATGTGATTTTTATTTTTTAGTCTGTTGATAATATGAGTTGCATTAATTTATTTTTAATATTAAGCCAGTCTTATATACTTGAATGAATCTCACCTACATGTGGTGTATAATTGATTTTTAATGATTTGGGAGGTTTGATACACTAATGTTTTGTTGATATTTTTTGCACCCATGTTCATTAGAGATACTGTTTTTCTTTTCTTAATCTTGTAATATATTTTTCTGGTGTTGAAATTAGGGTAATGAGCCCTACTAGTGGCTCAGTGGTAAAGAATCCACCTGTAATGCAGGAGATACATATTTGATCTCTGGGTCGGGAAGATCCCCTGGAGAAGGAGATGGCAACTCACTCCAATATTCTTGCCTGGGAAACCCCATGGACAAAGGGGTTCAGCAGGCTACATCCCATGGGGTTGCAAGAATTAGACACTACACAGGGACTAAACACCACCACCAGTGTTGGCCTCAGAAACTGAGTTAAGAAGCATTTCCTTAACTTCTACCCTCCAACTGAGATTATAAAGAATTGGTATAATCTCTTCCTTTAATGTTTGGTAGAGTTCTCCAGTGAATCCATCTGGGCATGGTACTTTCTGTTTCAGAAGTTTCTTAATTAGTGACTCGATTTGTTTAGAATATATAGGCCTATTCAGATTTTGTTTTTCTATGAATCTGGCTGGTTTGTCTTTCTAGACATTAGTCTATTTAATCTAAGGTTATCAGATTTGTTTTCCAGGTGGTGCAGTGGTAAGGTGTCTGCCTCCCAGTGCAAGAAACTCCAGAGACTCAGGTTTGATCCCTGAGTCAGGAAGATCTCCTGGAGTAGGAAATGACAACCTGCTCCAGTATTCTTGCCTAGAAAATCCCACGGACAGAGAAGCCTGGTGGGCTACAGTCTGCGGGGCTGCAAACAGCTGGACAAGACTGAGTGAGCACACACACATATCAAATTTGTGGGCATAAAATTATTTATAGTGTCCCTTTATTATTCTTATAATCTCCATGGAATCTGTGGTTGTCTTCTCTTTCATTTCTGATGTTACTAATTTATGCCATTTCTCTCTTTCTCTTATTTAGCTTGGCTAAAGTCTTATTGATTTTATTGATTGTTTCAAAGAACCAGCTTTTGGTTTTGCTTATTTTTTTCAATGGATTTTTTATTTGCAGTTTTACTTATTTCTGTCCTAATATTTGTAAGTTCTTTTCTTTCTCATTTTGGATTTAATCCCCCCCCCTTTTTTTTTCTAGTTTCTTAATCTGGAAATTTACATGATTGAATTTAGATATTCTTTTCTAATGTATGTATTCAATGGTATAAATGTCCCTCTATTCTCTGCATTTACTATATCCAACACATTTTGGTAAGTTGTGTTTTCATTTTCTTCCAAAATATTTTATTTCTCTTGACTTTTATTTGATGCATGTGTTATTTAGAAATATGTTGTTTACTGTTCAATTCACTGGGGATTTTTCATTTATCTTTCTTATAGCAATTCCTAGATTAGTTCCATTGTGGTCTGAGATCAGAAAAGTTTTACTATTTAAATTTGGTAAGAATTGTTTTTTTAAATTTAATTTATTTTTTATTAAAGGATAATTGCTTTACAGAATTTTGTTGTTTTCTGTCAAACCTCAACATGAATCAGGTATACATATATCCCCTCCCTTTTGAACCTCCCTCCCATCTTCTGCCCCATCCCACCCCTCTAGGTTGATACAGAGCCCCTATTTGTGTTTCCTGAGACATACAGCAAATTCCCATTGGCTATCTATTTTACATATGGTAATGTAAGTTTCCATGTTACTCTTTCCATACATCTCACCCTCTCCTATCCTCTGCCCATGTCCATAAGTCCATTCTCTATGTCTCTTTCTCCATTGTTGCCCTGTAAATAAATTCTTCAATACTATTTTTCTAGATTCTGTATATGTGCATTAGAATATGGTATTTATCTTTCTCTTTCTGACTCACTTCACTCTGTATAAGAGGTTCTAGGTTCATCCACCTCTTTAGAACTGACTCAAATGTGTTCCTATTAATGGCTAAGTAATATTGCAATAGGAATTGCTTTATGACTCACAATTTGGGCTATTTGGGTTTATGTTTAGTATAAACTTAAGATGAATGTGTATTCTGCTATTGTTGGATAAAGTAGTCTACAAAAAATGTCAATCATACTGAGTTAATTGATAATGATGTTAAGTTCAACTATGTCTTTACTGATTTTTGCCTGCTGAGTTTGTCCATTTTGGATAGAAGGGTGTTGGAGTCTCCAACTATAATAGTGGATTCATCTATTTCTCTTTGTCATCGTCATTTAAAAAAAAAATACATTTAATGGGAGGCTAGTTACTTTACAATATTGTGATTTTTTTTTCCATACATTGACATGGATCAGCCGCAAGTGTACATCTGTCCCCCCATTCTGAATCCCTTTCCCACCTCTTCCCACCCCATCCCTCTGGGTTGCCTCAGAGCCCTGGATTTGAGTGCTGTGCTTCATGCGTCTAATTTGCACTGCTCTTCATGTTTTTGCTAGTTGACGCATGTTTTTTGCATGCATAGAACTTGCATGTCTTGTCAGTTTTTGCTTCAGGCATTTTGACACTATTCTGTTAGTCATATATTGGGTTGGATTGGCCAATAACTTTAAGTTTTTCGTAGGATCATGAAGTGAAAGTGAAAGTTGCTCAGTCGTGTCCGACTCTGCAACCCCATGGATATACAGTTCATGGAATTTTCCAGGCCAGAATACTGGAGTATGTAGCTTTTCCCTTCTCCAGGGGATCTTCCCAACCCAGGGACTGAACCCAGGTCTCCCACACTGCAGGCGGATTCTTTACTAGCTGAGCCACAAGGGAAGTTCAGGAATATTGGATTGGGAAGCTTACTATCCTTTCTCCAGTGAATCTTCCCAACCAGGAATTGAACCGGGGTCTCCTGGTGGATTCTTTATCAACTGACGTAACAGGGAAGTCCATAGGATCATATGGAAACATCCAAACTATATATAAAAATTATATCTAATTATATCTTCTTGGAGAAGTCACCTTTTTATCATTTTTATTGCCCTTCTTTATCCCTGATATCTTTTCTTATTTTGAAGCTTGTTTTGTTGGAAGTTAATATAGCTACTCCTGTTTTCCTTTGATGAGTGTTAGCATAATATGTTTTATCCATCCAATTAGTTTTAATCTATATCTGTTTTTTATATTTAGATGGGTTTCTTGTAAGCAACGTATGATTGAGTATTTTTGATCCACTCTGACAATCTCTTCTAATTTGTGTGCTTAGACCTTTAACATTCAAAATGATTATTGATATAGTTGGCTAAATGTGTACCATATTTGTTACTGTTTTGCATTTATTGCTTTGTCCTTTATTGTTATTTTTGTCTTCCACTATTTTTCTGCCTTTTATGGTTTTAATTGAGCACTGTTTATAATTCCATGTTCTCTCCTTTCTTAGCACATGTTTTATTTTTTAAAGTAATTGCTCTAGAAATTGCAGAATACATTTATAAGCAATCTAAGTCTACTTTTAATTAACTATCATGGGTAGTGTGAATATCTTATAGCTACAAAATACTGCTAATATCTTTCATCTCTTGCATCATTGTTGTCATTCATTTCACTTATATATAAGCATGTATAAACATATATATGTATATACATATATTAATATATACACATAAGCATACACAATAAAGGTTACTACTATTAATATTTTGAAGAATTTTGTTAATTTTAATTTTATCATGTTGGAAAAAATGTTAGCTTAATTAAGAATAAGAAAAATAGAAGTTTTGTTTTACCTTATTTTTTCTTCTTCAATTCTCTTTCTTTATGTTTATTATTCTCCTTCTCTCCAAAGAACTGTTAACATTTCTTGCAAGGCAAGTCTACTGGCAAAAAATGTTCCTCAATTTTTGTTTGACTGATAGTCTTTATTTCTCCACTAGTTCTGAAGGATAATTTCACAGGTTACAGAATTCCAGATTGATGGGGTATTTTTTCTTTCAATATTTTAAGTATTTCACTCTTTCTTCTTGCTTTCATGGTTTTTGAGAAGATGTTATTTTTATTTTGTTTCTCTTTAGGCAAGGCATTTATCCCAACCTCTGGCTTCTTTCAGGATTTTTTCTTTATTTTTGATTTTCTGTAGTTTGGAGATGAGGTGCATAAGTGTCTGTTTTTGTATTTATCTTGCTTGGTGTTCTGGGTTTCCTTCCTAAGTCTGAGTTTGTTGTGTAACATGAACTTGGGGAAAATTCTTAGTCATCATTGCTTCAAATATTTCCTCTTTCCCCTTTCACTTTGATTTCTTCTGGCATTTCTATTACATGCAAGTTACCCCACCATCCATGGATATTCTGTTCAGTTTTTTTCAATCTGTTCTGTTTGCTTTTTGGTTTACAAGGATTCTGGCTTTATGTTGTATAGCTCAGATAAACTTTCCTTATTTGTGTCTAGTCTAATTAGTTCATCGAAGGCATTTTTTCACTTCCATTACAGTGTTTTTTTTTTTTTTTTAAATCTCCAGCATTAGTTTTGGTTCTTTCCTAGGATTTTCATCTCTCTGCTTACATGGACCATCTGTTCTCACATGCTGTCTACTTTATCCATAATTCATATTTGTTTTAAATTCCTGGGCCAATAATTCCAAAAGCCCTACCATATCTGGTTTTAATGCATACATTGTCTTTTTATTTTTATTATTTTTTAATTTAACTACAATGTATTCCCCAAAAAACAGAATTTTGTCTTTTTTTAAATTCTTTTTTTTTTTGAGAATGCCTTGTAGTTTTTTCTGTGATAGCCAGAAATGTTATACTGGATCAAAGAAGCTGCTGTAAATAGGCCTTTAGTGGTGTAGTTCTGAGAAGTAGGGGAGTTGAAGTGTTATTTACTCCTGTGTTACAGCACTGGCCTTTTATCTAGTCTCTGCCTGTGGTTTGTAAATGTCACAAGTGTTTCTCAGTTTTCTCTCCTCTCTTCAGTGGGAGAAGATGCCTAGAATTGGCTAAAGTTGGGTATTTCCTTCCTAGGTAAGCTAGGATAATATCCCAGGAGACTAGACTCTGGTTAATTAGTTTCCCCAAGAGCAGACTTTGTTAAGAGCAAAGTGCTCTGGGTATTTCAAAATAGTTTCTTTTCCCCCTCTTCCTAAAAGAAATATGAGGGAATATTTCTCTGATATTTACTGTGGAAATCTGGGTGAGCTCCTAGAGGTAAATCTCACCAATTTGTGGCTACCCATCCACCCCTTTCCCTTTACTGGGATACCCTGGAGTTGTCCACACTCATGCTTCAGTGATTTATCAATTAAAATTCCATTTTTCTGCCCCAACGGCAGTTTCCACAGCAGTTTCTGCTCATAAGTCTCTGCCTTGGTAAACTATGACTTTCTGTATTTGCTGGTCTGCCTTTCCAATCTTGGGAGCAATGGTTTGCATTGTGTCCAGCCTCTGTCTTATGAATACAAGAGGAGCTGCTGGTCTTTCAATCTGTTTGGCTTTTCACTTGTGATTAGAATGAAGTGTCAACTTCTGAGCTCCTTACATGTAGAACCAGATTGTTTTTTTCTTATTTTTTTTAATTGGTGCCTTAACTTTCTTGAGTTTCCCAACCTTAAAGGAAAGTTTTAGAAAAAAAATCTGTAAACTCTCCTTAGGCAATCAGTTAGAAAAAAATATTTTCTATGCATTCATTGCCAAACTACTTGAATAAGCCAACTACATTCACTTCTTCATTTTCCATCATTCAGTATAATCTACTATGCCACCACTTTATGAAGACAACATTTGTTAGTATTAGCAATAACCTACTAACTGCCACATCAGTGGTGTACTTTCCAAATCATGAGGTAATTCTGCCCCTCTCTCCTTGAAATTCTACTCTCTTTCATTTAGTGACACATTGCTTCTAATTCACATCTTTTTTCCTGGTTTTCATATTCAAGGTATCAACTTTCCACTAGTCCTTTACCTGAGAGCCCCACAACAGTTAAAACTCAACATAATCCCAAAATGACTGTATGGTGACCTGCTCCCATTCTTACTCCCCAACTTATACCTGGCTCTCCTTTATTCCTCCTGCATTTAATGACAGAGATTGTCAGCCTCTGCCTGTTTCTTTGCCTTTACCAGGCTTCTTTTGTTAGAATTAGGTCTACTGTCTCCCAGGTGCAGATTTTGCCACATGCCCCTTTGTAAACTAGTTCTAATTAAGTCAAGGAAACTATCAATAGTCTCAGAGACATATTCAGGAAGAGTTATACTCTCAAATCTGGGACTTAGTGGTGCAGTCATCCTTTTACCTAAGATTTTTCTACTAAACCCTTTGGGTTATCTCATCCATAGAAGTGAGTACCTATTTTTGTCCTTCTTCCTAGGCTTTTCCAATCTCTTTTCCCAAAGCTTCTCCCATTCTATTCTTCCATTCTCATTTCATTCTCCATGGAAACTTTCTAAATCATAAATTCTGTCACATTATTTTTTTCTTTAAATTCTTTTTCCCCATAGATTATTATAGAATATTGAATGTAGTTCCTTGTGCTATATAGGAGGTCATTACTGGTTATCTATTTTAAATAAAGCATTATTAATCTGTTTGAAAACCTTATATAATTCCCTTTAGCTTATTATCATGTATGATTAAGAAGCTTAACATTTTTAAACAGTTATAATCTTATTTTATTTATAAAATTTCTTTTATTTGTTTATTTTTGGCTTTTCTGGGTCTTCCTTGCTGCCCATGGACTTTCTCTGGTTGTGGGAAGTGGAAGCTATTCTCTAGTAGTGGTGGGTGGGCTCCTCATTGCAGTGGCTTCTGTTATTGAAGAGCACAGGCTCTAGGCATGTGGGCTTCAGTAGTTGCAAATTGCAGGCTCCAGAGCACAGGCTCTGTAGTTGTGACACATGGCTTTAGTTGCTCCACATCATGTGGAATCTTCCCAGACCAGGGATCAAGCCTGTGTTCCTTGCATTGGCAGGCAGATTCTTTACCACTGGACCATCGGGGAAACCTTATCTTAACATTTTAATAGCCATGTGTCTAAGCACTAGTGTCATTCCCTAGAACAACTCCCCAGATGCCTAATACACAGTTTTTGCTTTCCATATTTTATTGATGTGGGTGCTGGTAATCCCTATAGTAGGCATTTCTGGGTAAACAATATAATTAAAAAGCTATTGTTTCCCAGTCAAATTTTCTGATACAGTAGTTAGAGTTGGTGCATGCTCAACACTTCAATAACAGTTAAATTTGAAGCTATAGCAATTTATAATCAGCCTTAAGAACACCCTCTCATTTAGGATCTTGGAGATCATATGATGGCACATGTCCTGGTAAATAGACATTGGCTTGGGATGTCATCAGCTCAATGGCAAGGAAGTTTGATTGATGTGTAAGCACTGATATTCAACTGTATATAGTGAAAGCATTTATATAATATATAGTATCTCCATGTTTAAACAGAGTTGACATCAGGAGGTCAGAGAACTGGGATGAATCTGGGTCAGCCAGTGAAGATAATATTACTCTAGCTATAGAGAGTAGAGAAGACATGGATCATGGGAAAGAGGTATAATTCACCAATGAAAGGCTGGATGTGACCCACATGTTAAAAACAGGAAGCAGAGTGTAGACCTAACTAGTTAGGAAAGGCACTGTTACGACAGTATATGAGCAGGATATGCGGAGGCTCTGTGGGCTAGGGCCTCTGATTCAGCTTAACCTTTGCAAACCATTGTATCCATTGGGACAGGGAAGAAATCCGACAAGAACTGCTCTCATCAGCTTTGTAGGAGATTAATGGCTAGAACCTAATACATAAAAATGGGCTCGTTCTAGACACTACTTTTCCCTTGAAAGAATCCCAGCTTCTTGAAAAATAGTCAAATCTCTCCTAGTTTGTGAAATACAGTTCATAACGCTAAGGTTTTCATAGAATAAGCCTGCAATTCAAGGTGAATCCAATCATGTGCTAATGAAGTTCTATATACTATGGTATTGATGCAAACATTTGTTTCTTTTTTTTTTCACTTTACAATATTGTATTGGTTTTGCCATACATCAACATGAATCTGCCACAGGTGTACACGTGTTCCCCATCCTGAACCCCCCTCCCACCTCCCTCCCTATCCCATCCCACTGGGTTATCCTAGTGCACCAGCTCCGAGCATCCTGTATCATGCATCAAACCTGGACTGGCAATTCGTTTCACATATGATATTATACATGTTTTAATGCCATTCTCTCAAATCATCCCACCCTCTCCCTCTCCTACAGAGTCCAAAAGACTATTCTATACATCTGTGTCTCTTTTGCTGTCTCGCATACAGGGTTATCGTTACCATCTTTCTAAATTCCACATATATGCGTTAGTATACTGTATTGGTGTTTTTCTTTCTGGCTTACTTCACTCTGTATAATAAGCTCCATTTCTATGAATTTAAAGCATGCTCTTTATAAATCAAATTTGCAGGAGTATATTTCTCTCAGGGCTTCCCAGGTGGCACTAGTGGTAAAGAACCCACCTGTCAATGCAGGAGATGGTAAGAGATGCGGGTTTGATCCCTGGGTTGTAAGATCCTCTGGAGGTGGACATGGCAACCCACTCCAGTATTCTTGCCTGGGGAATCCCATGGACAGAGGAGCCTGGGTACAGTCCATGGGGTTGCAAAGAGTCAGGCATGACTGAAGCGACTTGAAGTGAAAGTGAAAGTCGCTTAGTCGTGTCTGACTCTTTGCAACCCCCATGGACTATACAGTCCATGGAATTCTCCAGGCCAGCATACTGGAGTGGGTAGCCTTTCACTTCTCCATTGGATCTTCCTGATCCAACTTAACATGCAGTAAGTAACTTCATATTTCTCTTAAAACTGTAAAACTATGTCCTGGAATTTTTCATTTTACAATAAATTTCTTGTTATGTGCTTTTCAATGCCAAGAATAAAATATTGAGTGATCTAATCTAAATAAACATGGTGAGTATTCTAGAAGAGTTAACCCAAGGGTGGCTTGAGGCAAAAGGGAAACTAATTGAGAGAAATTTTATTGCACCTCTTACAAAACACTATATGTGTTATCCTTTCCAGAGACAGTTGTCAAATCTCCTTAGTATGGCTAAGAACAGGAACTTTATCTCCTTAACACCCACTAGTGGTTCCTTACTTACAATAGCATATTCAAACTTCTTGAGGATACTCAAGTGCTGAACACAGCAGGTTAAAACATATTTACTATGTTTAAAATAACATCACATAGATAAGTGAATAATGTGTTTATGACCTCCAAATACAACATAGACAAATGTTTCTTCAAGAATAGACTTTTGTATTTTGAGGTTATGGGCAGCTGGAAATGGTTATCTAAATATTTGCCATACATGTATTTATGGCCATTAAATCCACAGATTTTTAAAACTCCTAGACTGATGAATACATATAGAATACACATATTTATCATGGCAAGACAGCTGTTTAATGAGAAATGTAATTTTCTCTAGATAAAAAATTTAACCCATGATATACTACACATCCAGCATAAAAGAAAAGCATTCCTAAAGGCAAATTAAGTTACAAATTAACAAAAGAGTTTGACAATACAGAATACTATATCCAACATTTTCCAGATTTCCTCTCTATTACCTGAAGACTTAGAGTCCTGTTGCATAAGTGAGAGAGTGTTTCAAGGTTTAAAAAAAATCATTTCTGTGGAAAGAATTGCTTCAGACCTTATAGCAGGCTTAACAAAGGTAATATTAAATATTTTACATCAACTAAAATAAAGCCCACATATATTTTCATAGGCCAGGTTTTAAAATATTAATTTGATGATCATAATGTATGTCAATTCATTCATTAATTAATGCTTATGAACATCAAAATACTAAAAATTACTGAAAATAAGATAACATCATGAAGACTTTTTCATAAAGTCCAGTTTTAATATACTTTATAGTGATTTGTATACAATGATTACATTATATGATTATATGTATACATGTAATACAATGATTATATATATACAATGATTACAACTAGCTTTTTATTAATAGTACCTAAAGTACACAAAATACTTTCATATATATTCCTTCATTTATATCTATATTCAAATTTGCAATTGGAATAAAAGCTTGGTTCAGTGCAATCTTTTCTGTTCTGGCTTTAGAAGATATTATAGGGAAGGACTTGTGCACACTATTAGTTTCATTTCAGCATTACTCTTTAAAGAAATATAAAAAAAGAGAAAGATATAAATAATCAGAGGGAAACTGAACAAGTATGAATTATGTGACCATGAGTTCTTCATTACACGTAATTCTATGTCATTCTGTCAAATGCAGGCAACCAAAGACAATGGCCAAATATAATACACTTTGATATTCAACCTACCTTGTAATCACTTAAGAATTGATGAAGGTAAGGACAAAGGACATGCACATAATTGATGTGATAAAGGACAGAAATGGTATGGACCTAACAGAAGCAGAAGATATTAAGAAGAGGTGGCAAGAATACACAGAAGAACTGTACAAAAAAGAGCTTCACAACCCAGATAATCACGATGATGTGATCACTCACCTAGAGCCAGACATCCTGGAATGTGAAGTCAAGTGGGCCTTAAAAAACATCACTACGAACAAAGCTAGTGGAGGTGATGGAATTCCAGTAGAGCTATTTCAAATCCTGAAAGATGATGCTATGAAAGTGCTGCACTCAACATGCCAGCAAATTTGGAAAACTCAGCAGTGGCCACAGGACTGGAAAAGGTCAGCTTTCATTCCAATCCCAAAGAAAGGCAATGCCAAAGAATGCTCAAACTACTGTACAATTGCACTCATCTCACACGCTAATAAAGTAATGCTCAAAATTCTCCAAGCCAAGCTTTAGCAATATGTGAACTGTGAACTTCCAGGTGTTCAAGCTGGTTTTAGAAAAGGCAGAGGAACCAGAGATCAAATTGCCAACATCAGCTGGATCATGGAGAAAGCAAGAAAGTTCCAGAACAAAATCTATTTCTGCTTTATTGACTATGCCAAAGCCTTTGACTATGTGGCTCACAATAAACTGAGGAAAATTCTGAAAGAGATGGGAATACCAGACCACCTGACCTGCCTCTTGAGAAACCTGTATGCAAGTCAGCAAGCAACAGTTAGAACTGGACATGGAACAACAGACTGGTTCCAAATAGGAAAGGAGACATCAAGGCTGTATATTGTCACCCTGCTTATTTAACTTCTATGCAGAGTACATCATGAGAAACGCTGGGCTGGAAGAAGCACAAGCTGGAATCAAGATTGCCAGGAGAAATATCAATAACCTTAGATATGCAGATGACACCACCCTTATGGCAGAAAGTGAAGAGGAACTAAAAACTCTCCTGATGAAATGAAAGACGAGAGTGAAAAAGTTGGCTTAAAGCTCAACATTCAGAAAATGCATATCATGGCATCTGGTCCCATCACTTCATGGGAAATAGATAGGGAACCAGTGGAGACAGTGTCAGGCTTTATTTTTCTGGGTTCCAAAATCACTGCAGATGGTGACTGCAGCCACGAAATTAAAAGACACTTACTCCTTGGAAGAAAAGTTATGACCATCCTAGATAGCATACTGAAAAGCAGAGACATTACTTTGCCAACGAAGGTCCATCTAGTCAAGGCTATAGTTTTTCCAGTGGTCATGTATGGATGTGAGAGTAGGACTGTGAAGAAAGCTGAGTGCCAAAGAATTGATGCTTTTGAACTGTGGTGTTGGAGAAGACTCTTGAGAGTCCTCTGGACTGCAAAGAGATCCAGCCAGTCCATTCTGAAGGAGATCAGCCTTGTAATTTCTTTGGAAGGAATGATGCTAAAGCTGAAACTCCAGTACTTTGGCCACCACATGTGAAGAGTTGGCTCATTGGAAAAGACTCTGATGCTGGGAGGGATTGGGGGCAGGAGGAGAAGGGAACGACAGAGGATGAGATGGCTGGATGACATCATTGACTTGATGGACGTGAGTCTGAGTGAACTCTGGGAGTTGGTGATGGACAGGGAGGCCTGGCATGCTGCGATTCATGGTGTTGCAAAGAGTCGGACACGACTGAGCGACTGAACTGAACTGAACTGAATGGATCATAGTGCTAAAATTTTAAAACATTATTTTGGAATAATAAATGAAATAAATCCATGGGTGAAAATAACAAAAAGTTGTTATAATGTAGAATGATAACCTGGATATCTTGCCTCTTTAAGCCCAGAAGTTGCATTAGTCTGATAGATCTCCAATAGTTCACTCCCATCACACATTTTAGAAAATCTCAGCACTTCTTTTTCCGGACTGTAGATAAGCAGTTCGGTTCGGTTCAGTCGCTCAGTCGTGTCCGACTCTTTGCGACCCCATGAATCACAGCACACCAGGCCTCCCTGTCCATCGCCAACTCCCAGAGTTCACTCAAACTCACGTCCATCGAGTCCGTGATGCCATCCAGCCATCTCATCCTCTGTCGTCCCCTTCTCCTCCTGTCCCCAATCCCTCTCAGCATTTCTAATAACTTCATATTGAACTAGTATAGAATTTTAAAGTGAATTGTGCTGTGTTCTGCTGTCTTTCTTTTTCCTAATGAACTTGTCAAAACACAGAATAATTTTTCACTGTCATGAAAACATACTTTTTCTTTTACAGTAGTTCTTGCTGAGGGAATTTATATTTCAGCTGAATATTTGTATGAAGTTAAGTGCTCAAATGATTATTTAAGGGGTCAGAAAATTTAGTTACATTTTAGGCTACTTCCTTCAGTTAATAAAAACTTTTTTGCAAGTTTATGGGTCGTTTCAAGTTCTTACTTCAATATTTTAACCTGAAAGAATTACCATTTTGAAAATGTGTTGCATTTTAGGAAAGTTTAAAGAGTATTGGGTTCCAAATGATTGAAAAATATAAAGGTGAATTTGTTTTCTTCTACCTACATGATTTGAGGAGGTATTCATATGAATGACATGGTGTTGAGTAACAGGATGGGGTATTTTGCACATAGACTAACTGAAACAATAGCAAAATTAATTTCTTACAAGTTCATAGTCAAGAAAATATTGTCAGATCCTGGTTTTTCATGTTACTTAAGTGAGAATAAATGACAGAGAATATGGATTAACTTTAATATTAATTAATTTATCTATTAAGTTAGTCATTCAGTGAGTTTGTATTGAATGTGTATTCTGAAGCAGCCACTGTTCTGTATACTTGGGATATATCAGGGAGAAAAACATTTGTTACTCAAGGAGCTTACTTTCCAGTATCAAGGAGACAATGAAAAATAAAAATAATAAATAAGAAAAATTATATAGTTTATAAAAGAATTATAAGTATTAAGGAAAATGAAAAAATAGAGTAGTGTAAGGGGAAAAGAGTATGATATGTGGGGGTGTTTGCTTTAATTTACTAAATAGAATCATGTGGACAGACTGAACTGAGAGTGATATTTTAACACAAACTTGGAAATCTATGCAGGAGAAGAGTACTAAAGTGAAAGAGTTAAGTAATCACTCTAAGACAGGGTGTCTGAGGTCAGCCAGGAGGCCAGCATGACTGGAATAGAGTGGGTGAAGGATAGAAGGGTGGAGACTAGGTCAGAAAAGGGAGGGGAGAGCCAGGCTAAGCAGGGCCTGCTAGGTAGGCCACAGAGAGACATTATACTTACTCTGAGTTCAACAGAGAATCATTATAATCAGATGTGGCTTCATTTCTAACTTTTTGTAAAAATTTTTTTTTATTTATTTTTTTAATCTTTATTTTTACTTTATTTAACTTTACAATACTGTATTGGCTTTTGCATACATTGACATGAATCCGCCATGGGTGTACATGAGCTCCCAAACATGAAGCCCCCTCCCACCTCCCACCCCACATCATCCCTCCGGATCATCCCTGTGCACCAGCCCCAAGCATCCTGCATCCTGCTTTGAAATAGACTGGCGATTCGTTTCTTACATGATAGTATACATGTTTCAATGCCATTCTCCCAAATTATCCCACCGTCTCCCTCTCCCTCAGAGTCTAAAAGTCTGCTCTACACATCTGTGTCTCTTTTGCTGTCTTGCATACAGGGTCATCATTACCATTTTTCTAAATTCCATATATATGTGTTAGTATACTGTATTGGTATTTTTCTTTCTGGCTTACTTCACTCTGTATAATCGGCTCTAGTTTCATCCACCTCATTATAACTGATTCAAATGTATTCTTTTTAATGGCTGAGTAATACTCCATTGTGTATATGTACCACAGCTTTCTTATCTATTCATCTGCTGATGGACATCTAGGTTGTTTCCATGTCCTGGCTATTATAAACAGTGCTGCGATGAACATTGGGGTACATGTGTCTCTTTCAATTCTGGTTTCCTCGGTGTGTATGCCCAGCAATGGGATTGCTGGGTCAAAAGGCAGTTCTATTTCCAGTTTTTGAAGGAATCTCCACACTGTTCTCCATAGTGGCTGTACTAGTTTGCATTCCCACCAACAGTGTAGGAGGGTTCCCTTTTCTCCACACCCTCTCCAGCATTTATTGCTTGCAGACTTTTGGATTGCAGACATTCTGACTGGTGTGATGTGATACCTCATTGTGGTCTTGATTTGCATTTCTCTGATAATGAGTGATGTTGAGCATCTTTTCATGTGTTTGTTAGCCATCTGTATGTCTTCTTTGGAGAAATGTCTACTTAGTTCTTTGGCCCATTTTTTGATTGGGTCATTTATTTTCCTGGAATTGAGCTGCATAAGTTGCTTGTATATTTTTGAGATTAGTTGTTTCTCAGTTGCTTCATTTGCTATTATTTTCTCCCATTCAAAAGGGTGTCTTTTCACCTTGCTTATATTTTCCTTTGTTGTGCAGAAGCTTTTAATTCTAATTAGATCCCATTTGTTTATTTTTGCTTTTATTTCCAGAATTCTGGGAGGTGGATCATAGAGGATCCTGCTGTGATTTATGTCGGAGACGGTTTTGCCTATGTTCTCTTCTAGGAGTTGTATAGTTTCTGGTCTTACATTTAGATCTTTAATCCATTTTGAGGTTTTTTTTGTGTGTGGTGTAGAAAGTGATCTAGTTTCATTCTTTTAGAAGTGGTTGACCAGTTTTCCCAGCACCACTTGTTAAAGAGATTGTCTTTACTCCATTGTATATTCTTGTGTCCTTTGTCAAAAATAAGGTGTCCATATGTGTGTGGATTTATCTCTGGGCTTTCTATTTTGTTCCATTGATCTATATTTCTGTCTTTGTGCCACTACCATACTGTCTTGATGACTGTGGCTTTGTAGTAGAGCCTGAAGTCAGGCAGGTTGATTCCTCCAGTTCCATTCTTCTCTCTCAAGATTGCTTTGGCTATTCAAGGTTTTTTCTATTTCCATACAAATCTTGAAATTATTTGTTCCAGTTCTGTGAAAAATATCACTGGTAGCTTGATAGGGATTGCATTGAATTTGTAGATTGCTTTGGGTTGTATACTCATTTTCACTATATTGATTCTTCCGATCCATGAACATGGTATATTTCTCCATCTATTAGTGTCCTCTTTGATTTCTTTCATCATTGTTTTATAGTTTTCTATATATAGGTGGTTAGTTTCTTTAGGTAGATATATTCCTAAGTATTTTATTCTTTTCGTTGCAATGGTGAATGGAATTGTTTCTTTAATTTCTTTTCCTACTTTCTCATTATTAGTGTATAGGAATGCAAGGGATTTCTTTGTGTTGATTTTATATCCTGCAACTTTACTATATTGATTAATTAGCTCTAGTAATTTTCTGTTAGAGTCTTTAGGGTTTTCTATGTAGAGGATCCTATCATCTGCAAACAGTGAGAGTTTTACTTCTTCTTTTCCAACTTGGATTCCTTTTATTTTTTTTTCTGCTCTGATTGCTGTGGCCAAAACTTCCAGAACTATGTTGAGCAATAGCAGTGAAAGTGGGCACCCTTGTCTTGTTCCTGACTTTAGGGGAAATGCTTTCAATTTTTCACCATTGCGGATAATGTTTGCTGTGGGTTTGTCATAGCTTTTATCATGTTGAGGTCTGTTCCTTCTATTCCTGCTTTCTGGAGAGTTTTTTTTTTTTATCATAAATGGATGTTGAATTTTGTCAGAGGCCTTCTCTGCATCTATTGAGATAATCATATGGCTTTTATTTTTCAATTTGTTAATGTGGTGAATTACATTGATTGATTTGTAGATATTGAAGAATCCTTGCATCCCTGGGATAAAGCCCACTTGGTCATGGTGTATGATCATTTTAATATTTTGTTGGATTCTGATTGCTAGAATTTTGTTTAGGATTTTTGCATCTATGTTCATCAGTGATATTGGCCTGTAGTTTTCTTTTTTTGTAGCATCTTTGTCAGGTTTTGGTATTAGAGTGATGGTGGCCTCATAGAATGAGTTTGGAAGTTTCCCTTCCTCTGCAATTTTCTGGAAGAGTTTGAGCAGGATAGGTGTTAGCTCTTCTCTAAATTTTTCGTAGAATTCAGCTGTGAAGACGTCTGGACCTGGGCTTTTGTTTGCTGGAATACTTCTGATTACAGTTTCAATTTCTGTGCTGGTGATGGATCTGTTAAGATTTTCTATTTTTTCCTGGTTCAGTTTTGGAAAGTTGTACTTTTCTAAGAATTTATTCATTTCTTCCACATTGTCCATTTTATTGGCATATCATTGCTGATAGTAGACTCTTATGATCCTTTGTATTTCTGTGTTGTCTGTTGTGATCTCTCCATTTTCATTTCTAATTTTATTGATTTGATTTTTCTCCCTTTGTTTCTTGAAGAGTCTGTCTAATGGTTTGTCAACGTTATTTATCCTTTCAAAGAACGTATCCTTTCAAGCTTTTGGCCTTGTTGATTTTTGCTATGGTTTCTTTTGTTTCTTTTGCATTTATTTCTTTCATAATTTTTAAGATTTCTTTCTTTCTATTAACCCTGGGGTTTTTCATTTCTTCCTTTTCTAGTTGCTTTACGTGTAGAATTAGGTTATTTATTTGACTTTTTTCTTGTTTCTTGAGGTATGTCTGTATTGCTATGAACTTTCCCCTTAACACTACTTTTACAAGGTCCCACGGTTTTGGGGTTGTTGTGTTTTCATTTTCATTCGTTTCTATGCATATTTTGATTTCATTTTTGATTTCTTCTGTGATTTGTTGGTTATTTAGCAGCGTGTTGTTCAGCCTCCAGATATTGAAAATTTTAACAGATTTTCTCCTGTGATTGAGATCTAATCTTACTGCATTGTGATCAGAAAAGATCCTTGGAGTGTTTTCTTTTCCTTTTCCTTTTTTTTTTTTTTTTAAAATTTACCAAGGCTAGATTTATGGCCCAGGATGTGATCTATCCTGGAGAAGATTCCGTATGTGCTTGACAAAAAGGTGAAATTCATTGTTTTGGGGTGAAATGTCCTATAGATATCAATTAGGTCTAACTGGTCTATTGTATCATTTAAGGTTTGTGTTTCCTTGTTAATTTTCTGTTTAGTTCATCTATCCATAGGTGTGAGTGGGGTATTGTCTCCCTCTATTATTTTTTTGTTGTTAATTTCCCTTTCATACTTGTTAGCATTTGTCTTATATATTGCAGTGCTCCTATGTTGGGTGCATATATATTTATAATTGTTATATCTTCTTCTTGGATTGATCCTTTGATCATTATGTAGTGTCCTTCTTTGTCTCTTTTACAGCCTTTGTTTTAAAGTCCATTTTATCTGATATGAGTGTTGCTACTCCTGGTTTCTTTTGGTCTCTATTTGCATGGAAAGTAGAGAGCTGGAGAGCTGGTTTGGTAGTGTTGAATTATCTCAGCTTGATTGTCTGTAATGCTTTTGATTTCTCCTTCATATTTGAATGAGATCCTTGCTGGGTACAGTAATCTGGACTCTAGGTTATTTTCTTTCATCACTTTAAGTATGTCCTGCCATTCCCTCCTGACCTGAAGAGTTTCTCTTGAAAGATCAGCTGTTATCCTTATGGGAATCCCCTTTTGTGTTATTTGTTGTTTTTCCCTTGCTGCTTTTAATATTTGTTCTTTGTGTCTGATCTTTGTTAATTTGATTAATATGTGTCTTGGGATGTTTCATCTTGGATTTATCCTGTTTGGGATTCTCTGGGTTTCTTCTTTGACTTGGGTGATTATTTCCTTCTCCATTTTAGGGACGTTTTCAACTATTAACTCCTCAAGTATTTTCTCATGGTCTTTCTTTTTGTCTTCTTCTTCTGGGACTCCTATGATTTGAATGTTGGGGCGTTTAGCACTGTGATGAAGGTCTCTGATATTGTCTTAATTTCTTTTAATTCGTTTTTCTTTTTTCCTCTCTGATTCATTTATTTCTACCATTCTATCTTCTAATCCACTAATCCTATCTTCTGCCTCCCTTATTCTACTATTTGTTGCCTCCAGAGCATTTTTCACCTCACTTATTGCATTATTCATTGTATATTGACTTTTTTATTTCTTCTAGGTCCTTGTTAAATCTTTCTTGCATGTTTTCAATCCTTGTCTCCAGGCTATTTATCTGTGATTCTGTTTTTATTTCAAGATTTTGGATCATTTTCACTGTCATTATTCGGAATTCTTGTCAGGTAGATTCCCTATCTCTTCTTCTTTTGTTTGGTTTGGTGGGCATTTATCCTGTTCCTTTACCTGCTGAGTATTCCTCTGTCTCTTCATGTTGTTTATATTGCTGCGTTTGGGGTGTCCTTTCCGTATTCTGGCAGTTTATGGAGTTCTCTTTATTGTGGAGTTTCCTCACTGTGGGTGGGGTTGTACAGGTGGCTTGTCAAGGTTTCTTGGTTAGGGAAACTTGTGTCCGTGTTCTGGTGGGCGGAGCTGAATTTCTTCTCTCTGGAGTGCAAAGAAGTGTCCAGTAATGAGTTATGAGATGTCAATGGTTTTGGAGTAACTTTGGGCAGCCTGTATATTGGAGCTCAGGGCTGTGTTCCTGTGTTGCTGGAGAATTTGCGTGGTATGTCTTGCTCTGGAACTTGTTGGCCCTTGGGTGGTGCTTGGTTTCAGTGTAGGTATGGAGGCGTTTGATGAGCTCCTGTCAATTAATGTTCCCTGGAGTCAGGAGTTCTCTGGTGTTCTCAGGGTTTGGACTTAAGCCTCCTGCTTCTGGTTTTCAGTCTTATTTTTACAGTAGTCTCAAGACTTCTCCTTCTATACAGTACCATTGATAAAACATCTAGGTTAAAGATGAAAAGTTTCTCCACAGTGAGGGACACCCAGAGAGGTTCACAGAGTTACATGGAGAAGAGAAGAGGGAGGTGGGAGTTATAGGTGACCTGAATGAGATGACATGGAATAAATAGAGGAGAGACAAGCTAGCCAGTAATCAGTTCCTTATGTGCACTCCACAACTGGACTGCTCAGAGATGTTCATGGAGTTATACAGCGAAGAGAAGAGGGAGTAAAGAGACAGAAGTGGTTGGATGGATAAAAGGGGGGGATCAAAATGAGAGAGACAGATCCAGCCAGTAATCAGTTCCCTAAGTGTTCTCCAACGTCTGGAACACACAGAGGTTCACAGAGTTGGGTAGAGAAGAGGGGGAAGGGAGGAGACAGAGGTGACCTGATGGAGAAAAAGGAGAGTCCAAAGCGGGAGAGAGCAGTCAAGCCAGTAATCTCAGTCCCAAGTAAAAATGGGTACTGAAGATTAGGTTCTTAAAGGTACAAAATTTATAACAAATGCCAAAAAGCAAAGATTAAAAATCTAGGGTAGAGTTTGGAATTTCAAAAATACAATATGAAAGAAAAGAAGAAAAAAGAGAAAAAAGTCACAAAATTATAATAAATATATATATATGAATTTTGCTTTTAAAAAATAGTGTCTTTTTTGCAAAGTAATAATAGGTTATAAAAGTGAAAATTAAAGGAGTAATAGAGGACTTAAAAATTAAAAAACAATGATCTTAATAATAGTAAAAATATGTCTAGGACTTTCTCTGGTGTTGTGGGTATTGTGGGGTCAGTTCATTTTCAGATAGTTCCTAGGTCCAGCCTATATTTCTCAAGATCTATAGGCCCCTTCCTATGTAGTCAGCACCAACGACAGGGTTTTAATCTATTGCACCTGTCACTTCCAAGGTGATTCCCTCTGTTTTAGCTTCTTCTGTCTGCTGGTCTCTTCAGTGTCTGATTTCCACCCTGACACAAAGGGGGCGGTGGTGGATACTGTTTTTTAGGCTCACTTGTTCAATCATGCTGTGGGGAGGGAGGGAAGCTGCAAACAAATAACACTGGCGTGTGCTCACAGTGCCTCAGCCACACTGGGCCTGCCTCTGCTCATGGTGCGTGCACCCTCCCTGCCTACACTGCTCAGGCTCTAGGTTGCTCCACCAAGAACCATCCGAGGCTGGCCCTGGGCTGATGCACCTTCCAGATCTAAGCCACTCAGATTCAGGCAGCTGGGTAGTCCTGAGAGGCGCAGACTCATTTGGGCCTGCGTTTTTTGCCCTTCCCAGGTCTGAGCAGCTCAGGTGATGAGGTGTTTGGTGAGTGCAGTCACTGTGACTTATCGCCTCCCCTGTTCCTGCCACTCTGTTTTCTGGGTGTACAACTGGTGCATCTTCTCAGGCGGATGTTGACCATCCAGAACCCCAGGAAGTCTTAGTTAGCAAAGAAGCCTGCTTACAGTTTGGTAGATAATGTCTCTCTGGGGCTGCGATTGCCCCCTTCTGGCTCTGGCTGCCTGTCACCAGAGGGAGATGGTCTGCAGCCAGCTGTCTCTGTTCAGTCCTTAGTTCTGTGCACAGACCTGATGGTGTCTTAAGGCTTTTCGTGTGGTAGCTATCCCGCAGTCTGGTTTGCCCCATGTTAGTTCGCTAAGATTTCCTTTATGGCATTCAGGCCAGATCCTTACTCTAAGCACTGCAGCCCATGCCTCCCTGCCCAGCCCCCACTTGCTAGTGGCGGGTGCAGGTGTCTGAACTGCTTCTCCGCTGGGGGAGTTACTGCTGGGCTCATAATCTGTGGGTTTTAATTATTTATTGATTTTTCCTCCCTGTTATGTTGCCCTCTGTGCTTCCAAGGCTTGCCACAGACTCGGCAGTGAGAGTGTTTCCTGGTGTTTGGAACTTCTCTCTTTTTAAGACTCTCTTCTTGGGACGGAGCTCCATCCTTACCTATTTTGTCTCTTTTTTGGTCTTTTTAATTTTTTCCTACCTCCTTTCAAAGACAATGGGCTGCTTTTCTGGGTGCCTGATGTCCTGTGCCAACATTCAGAAGTTGTTTTGTGGAATTTACTCAGTGTTTAAATGTCCTTTTGATGAATTTGTGGGGGAGAAAGTGGTCTCCCCATCATATTCCTCTGCCATCTTAGGACCACCCCTGCACCCCCCACCCCATATCTAGTTCTAACTGTTACATCTTGACCTGCATACAGGTTTCTCAAGAGGCAGGTCAGGTGGTCTGGTATTCCCATCTCTTTCAGAATTTTCCACAGTTTCTTGTGATCCACACAGTCAAAGGCTTTGGCATAGTCAATAAAGCAGAAATTGATGTTTTTCTGGAACTCTCTTGCTTTTTCAGTGATCCAGCAGATGTTGGCAATTTGATCTCTGTTTCCTCTATCTTTTCTAAAACCAGCTTGAACATCTGGAAGTTCATGGTTCATGTATTGCTGAAGCCTGGCTTGCAGAATTTGGAACATTACTTTACTAGTGTGTGAGATGACTGCAATTGTGTGGTAGTTTGAGCATTCTTTGACATTGCCTTTCTTTAGGATTGGAATGAAAGCTGACCTTTTCCAGTCCTGTGGCCACTGCTGAGTTTTCCAAATTTGCTGGCCTGTTGAGTGCAGCACTTATACAGCATCATCTTTCAGGATTTGAAATAGCTCTACTGGAATTCCATCACCTCCACTAGCTTTGTTCGTAGTGACGCTTTCTAAGGCCCACTTGACTTCACATTCCAGGATGTCTGGCTCTAGGTGAGTGATCACACCATCGTGATTATCTTGGTCGTGAAGCTCCTTTTTGTACAGTTCTTCTGTGTATTCTTGCCACCTCTTCTTAATATCTTCTGCTTCTGTTAGGTCCATACCATTTCTGTCCTTTATCAAGCCCATCTTTGCATGAAATGTTCCCTTGGTATCTCTAATTTTCTTGAAGAGATCTCTTGTCTTTCCCATTCTATTGTTTCCCTCTATTTCTTTTCTTTGATCGCTGAGGAAGGCTTTCTTATCTCTTCTTGCTATTCTTTGGAACTCTGCATTCAGGTGCTTATATCTTTCCTTTTCTCCTTTGTTTTTCACTTCTCTTCTTTTCACAGCTCTTTGTAAGGCTTCCACAGACAGCCATTTTGCTTTCTTTGCATTTCTTTTCCATGAGGATTGTCTTGATCCCTGTCTCCTGTACAATGTGATGATCCTCAGTCCATAGTTCATCAGGCACTCTATCTATCAGATCTAGTCCCTTAAATCTAATTCTCACTTCCACTGTATAATCATACTGTCTCACACTATATTAAAAAAAAAAAAGAACACAAAATGGATTCAAAACTTAACTGTAAGACTTGAAATCATAAGGCTCCTGGAATAAAACTAACCTACCAAAATTATAGTGAAGTGAAAGTTGCTCCGTGTCTGACTCTTTGTGACCCTATGGACTATACAGTTCATGGAATTCTCCAAGTCAAAATACTGGAGTGGGTTGCCATGCCCTCCTCCAGGGGATCTTTCCAACCCAGGGATTGAACCCTGGTCTCCTGCATTGCAGGCAGATTCTTTGCCATTTGAACCACAGGGAAGTCTATATATATATATACACATATATACGTACATAATTTTAAAATGATGATTAATAAATTAATTTAACACCTTTGAAAAATACATACTAGTATAAATGTCAAATTTTATTCTACTAGCATTAAATAAATGGAAAAAGAAAATCTTCACAAAAATGTACAAAGTACATGAAGATAAATGTAATCAATAGAGATAAGAAATACATTGAAATATAAAGTACTGCAAAGAAAAATTAAAGACCCTATTAAGTGGAGAGAAATATCATGTTCATAGATTAGGATGCTCAATATTTTCCATTATTAATTATACATAAAATGGTCTATAGATTTAATAAGATTATCACAATCCATATATTTGCAAGACATTTTTGATAGGAATTGACAGGAGAATTTTAAAATTTTTATAAGAATGCAAAAAATCTAGAATAGCCAAGACAATTTGAAATCATAAAGCCAAATTTGAATTACTGATATTACTTGTCAAGATTTACTAAAATGTGTAATAGTCAATTTAAACATGGTTTTGGTATAAGAATACAAACATGGATCAATTGAACAGTAATTAGATTTCAGAAATAAACCAACATATATCATAAAAAAGTAATTAAAATTAGGCTATGTAGTTTTTTTTTGCATATTTTGAGATTATCTTGGCAAATTTATCAGGGTAACAAAAATTAAGGGAAATGCACTCTTGTTTTACATGAAATGTGTACTAAATACAGGTTTACTCTTTCCAACAGACACTTCAACATAAGTATTTAAAAATTTCCCTTTGATATTCTATCTGTAAAGGTTTTTAAAAGCATAAAGATAGGTGAATTCTTATAAGATCACCATAAATAGAAAGAATCCAAATTAAATATCCAGTTTTCCAGGTATTTCTGACAAATTTAGGGCACATAGAGCAAAATTTAAGTGTAGTAAACAGGAAAATTTCAGAAATTCTCTTCCTTACAAGAAATATGGTGTCATCTTAGATAAAGAGAAACAATTCTGTCAGAATCACATCATGGATCTTAAGAGGAACAGTAAAGGTACTATAGATGACAGGAAGTATAGATTATAGAAATGGTGATGATAAATAGATGGAAAGCTCTTCACTTGAACTGAATTCAATGCTACAGAAGTTGAACTGACCTAGGATAAATTCAAAATCAATAATCTTGGCTTATTAAGACCAAGTGTAGACACACAAACAGAACATAAGATACATATTATACTTTTAAAAAGACATGACAAAATAAGAGAACTGTAGGAAGTCTTGAAATTACAGCTGAAAATGACTCATGACATGCCAGCTAAGAATTAGTCATATTGGGGGCATTTGTTTTATGATGGTAAAGATAGCATCATATAAATCACCAGGCAGGAAAGCAATAGTTTACCATGAAGGAAGGAATGACTTTAGATTTTAGTCTGTAATATAAACATCAGAAGATAATGAGTCAAGTTGTGTTTCAATTATTTGATACCTTAAAAATCTTTTTATATCACTTCAAAGAAAAAAGTCTCCAGACATGTGAGAATCAATTCTATGGTACTAGGGGATGTTGCTGGTCATTATATTATCACATATGGGCAATATTTTACTGGCATCAATTGAGTCTACAAGATCAGAATTTAGTCTGGAGCAGGCAGTTTTAAAGCAAAGATTAAAGGAGGGTTATGGGAAATTCCCAGGAAAGATGCCCAAGGGAGCCAACTAAACTGAAAAGATCACCGTTTGCACCTTTATTTTTTTGTCAGTCCTGCAGACTTTTCATGCGATGGCTGGAGTCTCAGTAACCATCTTGGGTTATTTGGAGCTTTAGAGTAAAGGCATGCCTTGGCAATAAAAGAAAGGATAATTACCTTAGTTATTGATAGCCCTGTAGAGACTTCCTTGAACTGCTTCCTTCTAGGTCTCCTTTATGTAGTAGAGAGCTAAACTATAATATCTTTAACTTCTTATTCTTCCTTTTTTTTTTCCTATATGCAACCAAATCATTTATAACTTGTAAAACTGGGTGTAATAAATAAGGAAACACAGTTTTGTCCAGGTATATATTTACTGACCTCAAAGAAATTTTCACAGTTTAGCTATGTGAATTTCTATGCAAATCATTGCTTATTGGAAGATCAAAGCGTCCTGTATTTTCACTGATTACAACACTAACGCTTGTCACTAGGGAGCTATGTACTAAACCCCTGCGCTGTAGAACACTGATCCAAGCATCTAATTCTTTACATGAATTTTGATGTACTTTGCCTTTTCTAGGTAATAGTAATTTCTGGGTAATAAAAGCATTCAAAATTAAAAGTTAAAAGCACCATCCATAAACACTGTAAGATGCTGCCAGCAAATTTACTGTGCAATTCAAAATGTTTTCTTCCAACTGTGAGGAAATGAGTCATATTAGCTGAGAGCAAGCTTTTTGACTTACAGTAGTAGGAAGGGTCTGGCCCCAAACTACAACTGAAACAGGTTAGAAATACTACTTTCCATCATTCATTTAAAAAGTGTGTTTTCCTGTTTATAAATATCTTACCGAAGGGTTGTTTATAGACAAAAATTGTTGAAATATTCATTTTCACGGAAATATTTTTCAAAATTCTGTTATACTGGGGAAATTTGGGGGAAGCACATTGGAAAACTGATATCTGCTAGAGTGATCTGTTAGGAGAAGGCAATGGCACCCCACTCCAGTACTCTTGCCTGGAAAATACCATGGGCGGAAGAGCCTGGTAGGCTGCAGTCCATGGGGTCACTCAGAGTCGGACACGACTAAACGACTTCACTTTCACTTTTCACTTTCGTGCATTGGAGAAGGAAATGGCAACCCACTCCAGTGCTCTTGCCTGGAGAATCCCAGGGACGGGGGAGCCTGGTGGGTTGCTGTCTAGGGGGCCGCACAGAGTCGGACATGACTGAAGCGACTTAGTAGCAGCAGCAGAGTGATCTGTTAATATCAACTACTAGTATTTTCAATATTGATGATTCTTACAATTGCTATTACTTCTTTGTAAAAATGCTTAATATGGAAGAATTATGTTTTAAATGATTGGATAAAGATATATTAAGGATAAAAACCACTTCTGGGTGTAGGAGAATAAACTAATGAATATTAAAGTCAATCCTAAAGGAAATTAGTCCTGAATATCCATTGGAAGGACTGATGCTGAAGCTGAAACTCCAATACTTTGGTCACCTGATGCAAAGAGATAACTCATTGGAAAAGACCCTCATGCTGGGAAAGATTGAAGGCAGGAGAAGGAGACGACAGAGGATGAGATGGTTGGATGGAATCACTGACTTGATGGTCATAAGTCTGAACAAGCTCCAGGGTGTTGGTGCTGGTGTGCTGCACAGTCCATGGGGTCGCAAAGAGTCAGACACAATTGAGTGACAGAACTGAACTGAACTGAAAGTTGATAATTTGTCTTTGCTAGATGTGAATTTAATGAAGAATTACATATATAAAATTGGAGTTTCATTCATGCAATTTATGCAAGATTTTAAGGTCTTAGAACATTAGTTTTAAAAATACAGTTGAAAGTTTCATTTTAGTTTAAGTAAGATCAAGATTGGAAAAGATGATGGAAATAATGACTCACAAGGCATTTATTTAAAACTATGGAAATACTATGCTTTAAATTAAAATCAGAAAATAGTTTGAAAAAATGAAAATATTTTCAATTTTACATACATTTAGAAAAGAAGTAATTTTCCATAAATGCTGGATATATTAATATGATCTTTATATTGTTAACATATATTTACTGCATCTTCTTAGATTCTAAAAAGAATATAGATTTGTAATATATCCCTAAAAGCATATTGCTGCTAAAAGTCTTCTAAATTTGTTCTTTGTCAACATTTCTCTCTATTTTAAGCTCTTTGCATTTCAATAATAATCTTAGAATCAGTTATGCATTATATACCAAAAAAACTTCCTGGAAATAGATTTGAGATTACTTCAAACCCACAGCTTAACTGCAGAAGAACTGAATTCCTAAAAATATTGTTGTCCACTTCATGAGTGTGGTGTATCACTCAGTTAGATATTCTCACAGTCTCTGATCAATAATTTGGGGTTTTCATTGTGCTAATATTGTATTTTTTGCTAAAATTATGTGCAATTATATTACTCCTTATGATGACTACTGAAAATGAATTCTTAAAGTTTTATTTTCAGATTGTTCATGTAATTAAACATTCTTATTGAATGTTTTCCTTGTTGTTGAGCTCTGGAAGTTCTTTGTGTATTATCAATGAAAATACTTTAATAAATTGTTTTGCTGCTAAATCATGTCCAACTCTTTGTCACCTCATGGACTGTAGCCCGCCAGACTCTGTCCATGGAATTCTCTAGGCAACATTATAAGAGTGGGTTGCCATTTCTTACTCCAGAGCCACCAGAGAAGTCCCTTAATCAATTATGAATTTGCAAATAAATTCTCTCAGTGTATGACTTCTTTTTTCATTCTCTGCAGTGTTATTCAAGAAGCAGAGTTCTTTATTCTGATAAAATCAAACTTATCAATGTGTTCTTTTATGGCTTAGGATTTTGGTCTTGTTCAAGAAACTCTGCTGAAATCAAAATCACAAAGACATTTTCTTACATCAAAAAAAATCTTTGTTTTCTTATTTTTCTGTTTTAGGTTTATGGTATATTTAGAGTTAATATTTGTGCACATTATAAGGGCCAAGTTCATTTTTCCACATTCATGGATAGCCAGTTATGTTCAGTCATTTGTTGAGAAGACTATCATGTTTCATTGAATTTTTCGTTACTCATGACAGCAGTTTACAAGAGAAGATGGATGTGAACTTGTGGAGAGGATGGACAAACTGAAACTCAAAGCATGAGGTGGAACCACTAGGACCAATTGAAACCGATATCAATTCCCTTACTATCTAACCTAGATGGTAGTTTTTATTTTTAATCTCTATTTTGGCTTATTAGATGTTGGTGAATGATACATTTATTATTTACCCCATATGCTTCTTGACCATGTAAAACTATATTCATTTAGAAATTTTCTCTACTTTTGCCTTAATTTTCCTGTGAACTCAAAAATGCTCTAAAAATAAAATCTAGTTTTTTTTTAATAAAGCACATTCAGAGCCTTAAAGCAATGATAGGTATGGAATCTGGAAATGGATAAAGTTTTTACTTATGACTTTGGCTTGTGTTCTATGACTGTGTTGTTCAGTCGCTAAATCATGTCCAAATCTTTGTGATCCCATGGACTGCAGCAAACCAGGTTTCCATGTCCTAATAGGGGTGAAATAGTCACAATTTAATGTAATGTATATAAAATATATTTTTGGGGAGAGGGGAAAGGTTTTTGAGTTGTTTTGGAGAAGGATGTACAGTAAGTCCCCTACATACAAATGAATTTTGTTCACAGAGTACATTTGTAAGTACAATTTGTAAAATTAGAGATATCAAGGGAATATTTCATGCAAAGATGGGCTTGATAAAGGACAGAAATGGTATGGACCTAACAGAAGCAGAAGATATTAAGAAGAGGTGGCAAGAATACACAGAAGACCTGTACAAAAATGATCTTCATGACCTGGATAATCACGATGGTGTGATCACTCATCTAGAACCAGACATCTTGGAATGTGAGGTCAAGTGGGCCTTAGAAAGCATCACTACGAACAAAGCTAGTGGCGGTGATGGAATTCCAGTAGAGCTATTTCAAATCCTGAAAGATGATGCTGTGAAAGTGCTGCACTCAATATGCCAAAACATTTGGAAAACTCAGCAGTGGCCACAGGACTGGAAAAGCTCAGTTTTCATTCCAATCCCAAAGAAAGGCAATGCCAAAGAATGCTCAGACTACTGCACAATTGCACTCATCTCACATGCTACTAAAGTAATGCCCCAAATTCTGCAAGCCAGGCTTCAGCAATACATGAACCATGAACTTCCAGATGTGCAAGCTGGTTTTAGAAAAGGCAGAGGAACCAGAGATCAAGTTGCCAACATCCGGTGGATCATGGAAAAAGCAAGAGAGTCCCAGAAAAACAACTATTTCTGCTTTATTGACTATGCCAAAGCCTTTGACTGTGTGGATCACAATAAACTGTGCAAAATTCTGAGACAGGTGGGAATACCAGAGCACCTAACCTGCCTCTTGAGAAATCTGTATGCAAGTCAGGAAGCAACAGTTGGAACTGGACATGGAACAACAGACTGGCTCCAAATAGGAAAAGGAGTCATCAAGGCTGTATATTGTCACCTTGCTTATTTAACTTATATGCAGAGTACATCATGAGAAACGCTGGACTGGAAGAAACACAAGCTGGAATCAAGATTGCTGGGAGAAATATCAATAACCTCAGATATGCAGATGACACCACCCTTATGGCAGAAAGTGAAGAGGAACTAAAAAGCCTCTTGATGAAAGTAAAAGAGGAGAGTGAAAAAGTTGACTTAAAGCTCAACATGCAGAAAATGAAGATCATGGCATCCGGTCCCATCACTCCATGGGAAATAGACGGAGAAACAGTGGAAACAGTGTCAGACTTTATTTTTTGGGGCTCCAAAATCACTGCAGATGGTGACTGCAGCCATGAAATTAAAAGATGCTTACTCCTTGGAAGGAAAGTTATGAGCAACCTAGATAGCATATTCAAAAGCAGAGACATTACTTTGCCAACAAGGATCCGTCTAGTTAAGGCTATGGTTTTTCCAGTAGTCATGTATGGATGTGAGAGTTGGAATGTGAAGAGGGCTGAGCACCGAAGAATTGATGCTTTTGAACTGTGGTGTTGGAGAAGACTCTTGAGAGTCCCATGGACTGCAAAGAGATCCAACCAGTCCATTCTGAAGGAGATCAGCCTTGTAATTTCTTTGGAAGGAATGATGCTAAAGCTGAAACTCCAGTACTTTGGCCACCTCATGCGAAGAGTTGACTCATTGGAAAAGACTTTGATGCTGGGAGGGATTGGGGGCAGGAGGAGAAGGGGATGACAGAGGATGAGATGGCTGGATGGCATCACTGACTCGATGGACGTGAGTCTGAGTGAACTCCGGGAGTTGGTGATGGACAGGGAGGCCTGGCGTGCTGCGATTCATGGGGTCGCAAAGAGTTGGACACGACTGAGCGACCGAACTGAACTGACTGAGGCACTCTATTAATGCAATTGGCTATTAGGAAATGGTTAATCTAGTGAAGAAGCAAGAAAGTCTTTGCAGATTGATATATTGTGTCTGAACTTTCTTCAGCCTCAGCTTTACTGTCTGACAAACTTAAAAATTGAATGAGTGATACAACTCTTCTTCTATAGTGCTTACATTATTCTTTTTTTTTTCTGATATTAACCACAGAGTCCTAATATAAACTTTAGGCAACATAAAAATATTTAGCAATCTGTCAATGATAATTTATTTGTACCAATTTTGATCATGTGCAAAGTGAAGCATCCTGAAGTAAAGACACAACTGAAAGAGGAATTATTGGTAATACATTTTCAGGGTTTCCCAAATATGCAATATGACATTTTGCGAATAGCAAAAGCTCAGTATATGTCTATTAAATGCAAGCAGAGAGAGAAATAGGAGAAAATATATTCTATACTGAAGAAAAACAGTATTAGATAACTATAATTCTTTCAAATAATTTTAAATTATATGAGTTATGTATGAAATATTTGCTTTAACTTAAAATTTTTATTTTTATTTAACTTAGCTGAAAAACAATATTCAGGGCATGCATACCATAGTGAAAACCAATAAATGACAATCTATAAGATCACTCAACCAATGAATTAAAGAGAAATTTAAAGTCCTTTATATTTGCTTTGTTTTTTACATGTCCTGAGAGGCATGGAAGCATAAAAACATGTGACTACTATGTGTATTACAAGTTTGGAAGAAAATATGTAAGTTAAATCAGTGCATTTTTATGATAATGGACCTCATTTCTTATGGTGTCTAGAACACACAAAAAGCACTATATAAATTACGGTAACTAATGAGTTTTCTTTTCTGTTTGATAGGTTCCCTAAAAATATTAAACTTGAGAATGGGAAGGGCCTTTGATAGTCTTTGAAATTCACATTAAACCAGTACACTTATAGCAGTTCCATTACTCTAAGATTATAGCTCAGTCGTGGTTTTGCAACATTCAGTAATATTCAGAAAACTTTGGTGGCATTTAGACTACTTTGTCTGAAACTCAAATGAATCTAGTCAGCTGGCTTGGATCAATCAAAATTTAGTTTTAATTTTAATTCAGTGAGAAAATAGATATAGATTTTTAGTTTATGATCAGAGTTTGTTATTGGAGACAAGTCTAACATAATTTAGAAGTTTTATTTTTCTTGTGTATGACAGAAATGAATAGAATAAAGAAAAAGGGAAAAATTGGTAAATTATTTTTCTGGACTTATTAACTGTCTTGTAACAGCTGTAAATTTGTTTATGTAACTTTCTTCTCTAAGATGTTTTGCTTTTACCTTAAAATAAACTTGTTGTTGCTATTTAGTCACTAAGTTTTGTATGACTCTTTTGCAACCCCATGGACTGTAGCCCACCAGGCTCCTCTGTCTTGGGGATTTCTTAGGCAAGAATACTGGAATGGGTTGCCATTTCCTTCTCCAGGGAATCTTCCAGACCCAAGGATTGAACCTTGTTTCCTGCACTGGCAGGCTGATTCTTTACCACTGAACCACCAGGTAAATCCAAAATAAATGCATACATGTATATAATCTAAACACACACATATATGTCAATATAAAGGTATACAATATTATACCTAGTTCTTTACCAAATCCCTATTTGTCAGCTTCTTTTACCCTTTTCACAATAATAAGCCTGAGAAACAGAGTCAGCAGAAATCAGAAAAAGGCATGTTAGAAATCTTAAAAATTACTCTCTAGACCCATGAATATGAACACCTCACTTGTTAAATATATAATATTGGATAAAAAACTAAGTGCAAAATTATTGGGAGAAGCCACAGATATCAAAATATATCTTTACACTTTCTCTTTTCTTTCAATTCACTTTAAAGATGAGTGCAGGCTTTGCAAGTATGGTAACAGTCATGATATTATTTCCAAATTACATTATCAGCCACACACATATTATATTTTAGCATTTACCCTTAAAATAAGTAATGCCCTTTAACATTATGATGTGCAATTTTACTCCATTGAAAATGTTAAGGAGACTCAACAAATTATAAGAAATATAAAAAGAAGTTTAAAATCTATTTTTTGTTTAAAATTATCTAAAAGCACTACATAACTCCATTCACTTTTCACAGATAAAGAATGTCTTTTTGGGACACAAGAAAAGCTGGAGGAAGGTAAAGGAACAATAAACAGAATGATAAAATGGTAAAAAAAAAAGTTTTGTAAGAGTATATTCATATGGTAATTTGAAAATATGATGGCAATTTCCTCACAGGATATTTCTCCCAGCCATAAAAATTAAAAGAAAGAACATAAAATTCAATCAGTAGTAATATAGAGTAGGAAACTCTAGGTTATAGAATTACTTTCAAGAGTAAAAAGTAACTGTATATGGAAAACAGAGAAGCCTAGCAGAACCTGCCTATTTTGCAGTTGGATTTTGGCTTTGGCTTTACATAAAGCTGTTATGAACAATTGTATTTGGTTTTTCTATAGACATATAGTTTTATTTCTCTTAGGTAAATACCAAGGAGTAGAATGATTGAATCATGTAATAGTATATATTTAACATTTTAAGAAACTGACTTCCAAACTGTAATATTGTACATTCCCACAAGAGTATATGAAAGTCCAGTCCTCCACCATCTTGTCAAAACATGGTGTGGCTTGTCATAAAATTTAGCCAATCTGTTAAGTGTGTAGTGATATCTCATGGTTGTTTTAATTTTTAGTTCTCTAATTAATGGTGATGCTGGACATCTTTTCATTCAGCTATTTGCCATTTATACAGTCTCTTCAGATATTTTGTCTGTTTAAAACATTGGGTCATTTGATTTTTTTATTAATGACTTTCAAAGTTCTTTTTTTTTTTGAATTTTAGACACAAGTCTTTTATCAGATATATGATTTTAAAATATTTTCACCTAGTCTGTGGCTTGTCACTTCATTCTCCTAACAATATCTTTTGAAGAATGTGTGTGAGTGAGTGGTCAGTCACTTCAGTCATAGCTCTTTGTGACCCTGGGGACTGTAACCTGCCAGGCTCCTCTGTCCATGGGATTCTCCAGGCAAGCATACTGGATTGGGTTGCCATGCCCTCTTCCAGGGGATCTTCCCAACCCAGGAAACAAAACTATGTTTCCTGTAGGTCCTTCATTGAAGACAGATTCTTTACCATTGAGCTGCCAGGGAAGCCCATTTTTTTGAAGAAGAAAGCTTTTTAATTTGGGGGAAGTCAAATTTATCAATTTGGTTTCTTGTGGAATGTGACTTTTGTGTAATAGCTAAGTAATCTTTGCCTAATCAATTTCAGAAAGATTTTCTTCCTTTTTCTTCTAAAATTTTTGTAGTTTTATAGGTGGTACTGTTAGGTCTATAAACTATTTTGAGCTAATTTTGATATGTGGTGATTTATTTATGCTTTTTGGATTTGGATATCCAATTTGTTCAGCAAAATTTGTTGAAAAGATGATCCTTTGCTGAATTGAATTTGTACCTTTGCCAAAAATAAATGAAGTGTGAAAGTAAGTGTTAATCGCTCAGTCATGTCCAACTCTTTTTGACCCCATGTACTTTTTTTGCCTGCCATAGAATTCTTTTTTTTTTTTTATTTTACAATTTATTTATTTATTTTTAAAATTTATTTATTTTTTATTTCACTTTACAATTCTGTATTGGTTTTGCCATACATTGACATGAATCCACCACGGGTGTACCTGCCATAGAATTCTAACCATGGAATTCTCCAGGCAAGAATTCTGGAGTGGGTACCTATTTCCTTCTATAGGGGATCTTCCCAACCCAGGGATAGAACCGGATCTCCTACATTGCAGTGGATTCTTGACCACTGAGTCACCAGGGAAGTCCCCTTGTCAAAGATAAGTTGTCTATAAACATCGGTCTTTTCCTGAACTGTCTTTTATATTCTACTGCTTTATCAGTTTTTATGACAATACAACACTGTCTTTGATTACTGTCAGCACTCTAAATTTGCTGTTATTTATTAAAGTTATTTTGGCTATTTCAGATCCTTTTCATTTCTACATGGACATTGACATGAACTTCTCAAATTCAATCAATAAGTGTACTTGTATATTGATTGGGAATACATTGAATCAACAAATCAGTTTGAAAGAATTGTTGGTTTAGTGTTGAAGCTTCTCATCTATAATCCAGGTATGTCTCTACTTTTTAACTCATCTTTAATCTTTTCAGTAATACTTTGTAGTTCCATTGTACAAGCTCTCTAGAGTGAGTGTTGAATATTTGTGTTGTAAGAAATTTATTTATTCCATTTATATGATTTAACTTATAGGAATAGTTTTACTCACCACCCATCTGCCATATGCAAAATAGATAGTAATATCACTTCTACTTATGAAATGATAATTTGTATTTTCTCCTTTTTTGTTGTTCTGACATGGAAAAAGATTTATTAATTTTATTATCCTTCACAAAGAACCAAATTTTGGCTTCAATAATTTTTAAAAATTTTAAAATATTTGTTATATTTTCCTCCTTGACTGTTATTTTTCCGTTCTTTTGCTTAAGTTTAATTATCTCTTTTGCTAGTATCTTAACACAGAAATTGGTCTTTGGCTTTGATATTTGATATCTTCTAAAAAGGATGATAAGTATTTTCCTAATATTGGTTTTCAATGACCTGGTTTTCAGTATCTGATATACTGTTTCTAAATAAGTTCAAAGTTAACTATAATTTGTAATTTTTATTTATTTTTGATCCATGGTTATATGGAAATATCATTCAGTTCAGTCGCTCAGTCGTGTCCGACTCTTCTCAACCTCATGAATCGCAGCACGCCAGGCCTCCCTGTCCATCACCAACTCCCGGAGTTCACTCAGACTCACGTCCATCGAGTCAGTGATGCCATCCAGCCATCTCATCCTCTGTTGTCCCCTTCTCCTTCTGCCCCCAATCCCTCCCAGCATCAAAGTCTTTTCCAATGAGTTAACTCTTTGCATGAGGTGGCCAAAGTACTGGAGTTTCAGCTTTAGCATCATTCCTTCCAAAGAAATCCCAGGGTTGCTCTCCTTCAGAATGGACGGGTTGGATCTCCTTGCAGTCCATGGGACTCTCAAGAGTCTTCTCCAACACCACAGTTCAAAAGCATCAATTCTTCGGTGCTCAGCCTTCTTCAAAGTCCAACTCTCACATCCGTACATGACTACAGGAAAAACCACAGCCTTGACTAGATGGATCCTTGTTGGCAAAGTAATGTCTCTGCTTTTGAATATGCTATCTAGGTTGCTCATAATTTCATGGCTGCAGTCACCATCTGCAGTGATTTTGGAGCCCCAAAAAATAAAGTCTGACACTGTTTCCACTGTTTCCCCATCTATTTCCGATGAAGTGGTGGGACCGGATGCCGTGATCTTTGTTTCTGAATGTTGAGCTTTAAGCCAACTTTTTCACTCCCCCCTTTTACTTTCATCAAGAGGCTTTTTAGTTCCTCTTCACTTTCTGCCATATGGGTGGTGTCATCTGCATATCTGAGGTTATTGATAGGTTAAAAAAATTTATGAGTTTTTCAGATATATTTCTGTTATTGAGATTTAATTCAATTCCATTTGTTATTACTTTAATTCTCTTGACCATATAAGGAATTGTTTTGTAGTTCAAAACATGGATTATGTTAGTAAAATGTTCTGCATGCACTTGACAATGGAATGTAAATGCGGTAGATGGCAAAGTGTCCATAAATGTCAATTGTGTTGTTTTATAGTTTTGCATATGTCTTTCATATATTTATTTTATTTACCTTTTACTTACTATTTACTATTCATTTATATTTTTGAAGTTTTGCTTCATATATTTTGAGGCTCTTAGATGCATCCATTTAGAACTGTAATGTCATCTTGATTAATTGACAGCCCTTACTTCTTAATTAAAATATAGTTGATATAAATATTACATTAGTTTCAGATATACTACATAATAATTTAATGTTTGCATACATTATAAACTGGTAGCCACAATAAATCTATTAAAATTTATTAAAATATTTATTAAAATATTGACTGCATTCCCTATGTTGTATATTGGATCCCTGTGACTTGTTTAATATATAACTGGAAATTTATGGCTCTTAATCGCCTACTCCTGTTTCACCTACTCTTATTTCACTCATAACTATCCCCCCATCCCTTCTGGGTACTATCAAGTTATATTCTGTAACTATGACTCTGTTTTTATTTTATTAGTTTTTTGTTTTGTATTTTAATATCGACTTATCTATGAGATCATGTGATATTTGTCTTCCCTGATTTATTTCACTTAGCATAATACACTCTCATTACAACCATGCTGACCTCAAATGGCAAATTTTCACTTCTCTGTGGCCGATACTCCATTATGTATATTTGCCACATCTTCATTGTTCATTCATCAAACAATGGACACTCAGGATATTTCCATTTATTGACTATTATAAATAAGGCTCAATAAACATTTGGGTGCATATATCTTTTCGAATTGGTGTTTTTGTTTTATTTGAGTAAACACCCAGAAATGAAATTGCTGGATCATATTGAAGTTTTATTTTTAATTTGTTGAGGAAACGTCATACTCATTTTCAGCATAACTGCACCAATTTGCAGTCCCACCAATAGTATACAAGAGTTCCCTTTCCTCCACATTTTCGCTGTCACTTGTTACTTGTTGCTTTTTTGATGACAGCCATTCTGACAAGTAAGGTGGTAACTCATTATGGTTTTGACTTGCATTTCTCTGATAATTAGTGAAATTGTTTATCTTTTCATGTACTTCCTGGCCATCTGTAAGTCTTATTTAGGTCCTCTGCTCATAGGTTGTTTGTGGAGTGCTGTTTTTAATGTTGAATTGTATAAGCTGTTTGTATATTTTGGATAAACACCTAACTGGATTTGTTGTTTGCGAATATGGTCTACCATTTAGTTGGTTATTCTGTTGATAGATTCCTTCATTGTGCAAAAGCTTTTTAGTTTGATATAGTCCTCTCATTTTTTACTTTCTTTTGGTTCCCTTGCCTGAGGATATATAAACAAAAAAATTGCTAAGAGTGTGCTGCCTATGTTTACTTCTAAAAGTTTTATGGTGTCAGGTCTTACATTTAATCCTTTACTCCATTTTGGGTTTATTTTTATATATGATCTGAGAAAGCTTACTTTGACTCTTTTGCATAGAGCTCTCCATTTTCCCCAATACCATTTAGTGAAAGTATATTTTGCTTCATTCTGTACTTTTGCCTCCTTGTCATGGAATAATTGACCATTTAAGCATGGATTTATTTCGAGGATCTTTATTCTGTTCCACTGATCTATGTGTCTGTTTTTGTACCAGTATCATGCTGTTTGATTACTGTAGCTTTATAGTATAGTTTCATATCAAGAAGTATGATATTAATACCTCCAGCTTTGTTCTTTTCTCAAGATTATTCTGGCTATTTGGGGTCTTTTGTGCTTACATATAAATTTTATAATTATTTGTTTTATTATGTGAAAAATGCCTTTAATACATTTTTAGTTTTATTGGTGTATGGTTAACTTAACAAAATTGTCTTAATTTCTGCTGTACAGCAAAGTGATGCAATCATACATGTATATTCTTTCTCATATTTTCTATCGTGCTTTATCACAGGATATTAAATATTCTTCTTTGTTTTATACAGTAGGACATTGTTGTTTATCCATCCTATATATAATAGTTTGCATCCGCTAATCCCAAACTCTCAGTTAGACTCTCCTTACCCATTCCTCCTTGGCAAATACAATTTTTTGTCTATGTCTGTGAGTCTATTTCTGTTTCATAGATAAGTTCATTTGTGTGTATTTTAGATTCCACATATAAGTGATATCATATGATATTTGTCTTTCTCTTTTGGACATACTATGTTTAGCATGATAAACTCTAAGTCCATGCATGTTGTTGCAAAATGAAATTATTTCATTCTTTTTTATGGCTGGGTATTATTTCATTGTATATATGTACCACATCTTCTTTATTCATTTATCTGTCAAAATGTTCCCTTTTCTCTATATGACCTCTAACACTTGTTATTCATAGACTTTTAAATGATGGACATTCTGACTGGTAAGAGATGTTACCTCACTGTAGCTTTGATTTGCATTTCTTTAATAATTAGTGATGTTGAGCATCTTTTCATGAGCCTCTTGTCCGTCTGTTTGTTTTCTTTGAAGAAATATCTATTTATGTCTTCTGCCCATTTTTTTATTGGGGTGTCTGTTTCTTTGTTATTTGGGTTGTATAAGCAGTTTGTATATTTTGGAAATGAAACTTTTGTTGATTGTATCATTAGCAAACATATCCCAGCCTGTAGGCTATCTTTACACTTTTTTTCTGGTTTGCTATGCAAAAACTAATAAGATTGGTTAGGTTCCATTTGTTTATTTTTGCTTTTATTTCTGTTAGGAGACTGACAAGAAAACTTTGATGCAATTTATATCAGAGAATGTTTTGCCTATGTTCTTTTCTAGGAGTTTGATATTAAGTTAAGTCTTTAAGGCCATTTTAAGTTTATTTTTTATTTGGTGTGATGATGTATTCTAACTTCATTGATTTGCATGCAGTTTTCCAAATTTTCCAACACTACTTGCTGAAAAGACTCTCTTTTCTCCTTTGTTCATTTTTGTTTCCTTTATTAAAGATTAATTTGCCATGGGCATGTGGGTTTACATCTGAGTTCTATATTCTGTTCCATTGATCTGCATGTCTGTTTTTGTGCCAATAGCATACCATTTGATAACTGCAGCTTTGGGTCTGAAATTTATTAGGGTTATGCCTCCTGCTTTGTTCTTTTTCCTCAGGATTTCTTTGGCAATTCTGGATCTTTTGTATAGTTTCATAACATTTTTAAAGGATTATTTGTTCTAGTTCTGTGAAAAATGTCAGGGATAACTTGATAGAATTACATTAAATCTGTAAATTGCTCTGGGTGGTATGTCCATTTTAACAATACTAATTCCTCCAATCCAAGATAGTGGGATATTTTTTCATTTCTTTGAATAATCTTAAATTTCCTTTATTAATGTTTTGTAGTTCTCAACATATAAATCTTTCACCTCCTTGGTCAGGTTTTTTACTAAGTGTTTTTTTTTGGTGCCATTTAGAAAATAAAAAGTTTGTTTACATTCCCTTTCAGTTAGTGCCAAGAAATGCAACTGATTATTGTTTGTTAATCTTGCTGCTGCTGCTGTTGCTGCTAAGTCACTTCATCGTGTCTGACTCTGTGCGACCTTATAAACGGCAGCCCACCAGGCTCCCCATCCTTCTATTTTGCTGAATTTGCTTATTAGTTCTAGTAGTTTTTGTGTAGGTTCTTTAGGATTTTCTATATACATTATCATGTCATCTGCTTATAATGACAAGTTTACCACTTCCTTTCCAATTGAATATCTTTTATTTATTTTTCTTGTCTGCTTGCTGTGGCTAGGATTTCCAATAGTATGTTGAATAGAAGAGATGAAAGTGTGTCTTTGTCTTATTCCAGAATTTAGCAGACAAGTTTTCAGTTTTTAAACATTAATTATTATATTGGCTGTGGGCTTGTCATAAATAGCTTTCATTATGTTAAAATATGTTCCTTACTCACTTTGGTAAGAGTTTTTTATCATGAATGAATGTTGAATTTTATCAACTGCCTTTCCTGCATCTACTGAAATAGTTATGCATTTTTTCTATTATCTTTTGTTGATGTGGTATATCACATTGACTGATATATATATGTTGAACCATCCTTGTATCCTTAGGATAAACCAAATTGGATGTGATGTATAAATTTTTTATGTTGGTGGATTAGGTTTGCTAACGTTTTGTTGATAATTTTTGTATCTTTATTCATCAAAGATATTATTGGTGCCTTTTCTGGTTTTGGTATTATGGAGATGGCTGCCTCATAGGTTGTCTATTGAGATTTTTCTTGTTTCTTGATGAATGCCTATATCACTAAGAACTTTTCTCTAAGAATTTATTTTGTTGCATCCCAAAAGTTTTGTATGGTTGCATTTTCATTGTCATTTGCCTCTTAAATTTTTTCTTTTATTTTAGCATCGACAAATGGTTTTTTAGTAGCATGTTGCATGTTGTTTAATCTTTTCTTTTGCTTCTTTTTCTGTGGTTGCTTTCTAGTTTTATGCCATTTTGGTTAGAAAAGTTCCTTGAAATAAATGATACAATAGAAGAGTTAGACTTAATTGATGTATTTCTTAACTTACTTAAAAAAAAAAAAAGAATACATATTCTTTTCAGGTGGACTTGGAACATGTGCTCAATCCCAGAGCGTGTTCCATGTGCACTTTAAAAGAATATGTATTCATATATATATATGGATATAAGTTCATGAAATTCATCATTAAGTCTAACTTCTATTGTATCATTTAGTATCTCTGTTACATTAATGATTTTCTGTCTCAAGGATCTGTCAACAAATATGAGTAGGGCATCGATTTCTCCTTTTACGTCTATTAGTATTTGTTTCATGTATCTGGGTGCTCTTACATTGGGTGCATATATATTGATAAGTGTACTATCCTCATATAAATCCCTGGGCTTCCCAGGTGGCACCAGTGGTAAATAACTCACTTGCCAAAGCAAGTAGATGTAAGAGATGTGAGTTTGATCTCTGGGTTTGGAACTCCTTGCAGGAGTTCTTGGCAACCCACTCCAATATTCTTGCCTGGAGAATCCCATGGACAGAGAAGCCTGGCAGGCTAAAGTCCATACGGTTGCAAAGAGTCAGATCGATTGAAGTGATTCAGTGTGCACACATGCATATAAATCCTTTTATCATTACACACTGTCTTTCCTTATCTTTTCTTATAACATTTCTTTTAAAGTTCATTTTGGTTGCTATGAGTATTGCAATCCCTACTTTCTTGTCCTTTCCATTTTCAGGAAATATATTCTTCTGTCCCTTCACTTTGTATAGTTTGTAAATAGAATAATATATATTTACATATTTACCATAAAGTAAAGTAAAGTCTCTCAGTCATGTCTGACTCTTTGCGACCCCGTGTACTGTAGCCCACCAGGCTCCTCCATCCATGGGATTCTCCACAGCAGAATACTGGAGTGGGTTGCCATTTCCTTCTCCAGGGGATCTTCCCGACCCAGGGATCGAACCCATGTCTCCCACATTGCAGGTAGACGCTTAAACCTCTGAGCCACCATATATTATACATATACATTATTCTATTTACAAGTTTATCAGCTATAGATATAAGAAATTAGTTTAGATTCAGTGCAAAGAAAATGTTTGCCTATATTTAATCCAGAGACCATATAAAATATTGTCTATATATGAACTATTGGTAACATTTTTAAATCAGAAAATGTACTTTTCAGAATGTATGATAAAGACAATACAATATTTTAAAGCTAAAGTGAAAGAATACTATTTGATATAAATTTAGAAAATAAAAAAAATTAGTAATTTCATTACCTAAGTGAAATAGAAAAAAAAATATAGAGCCAAATTAGAACTGTTTACTTAAAGTTCTGTTTTATAAAAATACTGTAACTATGGAATCATTTCTCAAAACAAAATCTTACTTGAAGTTCCAAATGTTAAGCAGGTAAAAATGAATTGTCTTTGGTTGAAAATTTGAGGAGGAATCAGGGCTTCCTCCTTTCCACTGTCCCTCCCATTCCCCAACCATACCTGTTGAATGTCTCCTCATAATGTTTGGAAAAACAAAGATGAAGGCATTGATGCTTCAGGATCTTCTCCTGCTCAAAATACTTTTGTCTCCTTAAAGAATAAGTCATTGAGCCAAAGCACAACTCTGAAGGTGAGGTACTAACCTAAGGTAGATGAAGTCTCTAAATAATATAGATTGGAATGTTGAAAGTTTGATGAACCAGTTTGGAGTGTAGATCATAGCTCAGAAAAATTTCTCTACTGAAGAGATTGCTCTGTCCTAGTGGCGCTGAGTATTAATATTAGCTGGGAGCCACAGAGAGTGGCAACAAAACTGAGATGAAGAGGGAACAAAACATAACCTCTCACCATTTCAGAAAATGAAACTTCTTCAAATGAGTCTATTAATCTAGTCCAGGTATCTCCTACATTTGTTATATCATACATTCCTATAAGTTAATGTCTTTCAGTGTAAATGCTCTAAAAATAGGCATGTTTATGCATTATTTCAGTGTATTATAGTGTTAACAGTTTCATGGTAGCTAAGGTTATTTTAATTTTCATCAGAAATCATCTTGTAGAATTATTTAAACTCAAAGATATTTATATAGGATAACTGAATGAAAAGCAGTTTATAAGCGTATGGCACTAAAATCATAATGTATTTTTTGAGTGCTAAGCGATTCAGTTCAGTCGCGTCCGACTCTTTGCGAACCCATGAATTGCAGCACACCAGGCCTCCCCGTCCATCACCAACTCCCAGAGTTCACTCTTAGGAGTTTTAAAAATTAAATATTTTTATTTATACTTGCCACATATAATTCAAACAGAATTTTTCAAATAAGAAGTTGTTGCTCCTCACTCTTATGGGTGATATTTTCTGTTGAAAGTAAGGGATGATTCATATCAACAGTGGACTGAAAAGTTTTTAAACTTTATTAAAAAGCTCTCCCAAGTTTGTTCGGTCACTGTGCCCTTGTTAACCTATTAGAGGCACCCTGCGGTGACATTGCAGGATTATAGGATGTAAATGTGTAAGCAAACAGAACCACTGCAGATGGTGACTGCAGCCATGAAATTAAGAGATGCTTGCTCCTTGGAAGAAAGTTATGATCAACTTAGACAGCATAATAAAAAGCAGAGACATCACTTTACCAACAAAGGTCTGTCTAGTCAAAACTATGGTTTTTCCAGTAGTCATGTATGGATGTGAGATTTGGACCACAAAGAAAGCTGAGCACTGAAGAATTGATGCTTTTGAACTGTGGTGTTGGAGAAGACTCTTGAGAGTCCCTTAGACTGCAAGGAGATCCAACCAGTCCATCCTAAAGCAGATCAATCCTGGGTGTTCATTGGAAGGACTGATGCTGAAGCTGAAACTCCAATACTTTGGCCACTTGATGTGAAAAATGACTCTTTGGAAAAGACCCTGATGCTGGAAAAGATTGAAGGTGAGAGAAGGGGACGACAGAGGATGAGATAGTTGGATGGCATCACCAACTCAGTGGACATGAGTTTGAGTAAATTCTGGGCGTTGGTGATGGACAGGGAAGCCTGGGATGCTACAGTCCATGGGGTTGCAAAGAGTTGGACACGACTGAGCAACTGAACTGAAAAGAACTGAAATGAAAAAGTGTTTTGCTATATTTTGTAGGAAGAAAAAATAAAATTTTTCATTGTTCTGTTCATGCCTTTGTCATCTATTACTGTTAAAGCAGAATGTAAACAATTAGAAGTTGTTTCTGAAATAGTCATGGTACACATGATCCTACCTCTAAATTGAATTGTTTGAAACTATGTGTGAAGAAGATAATTACACTCCCAGATTTAGGCTAAGATTCTTCTTTTTTTTTTTTTTCTTCAAAATAAAAAGGAAAGCAAACTGATCAAACAATATAAAGTAGTTTGATTAATAGATTTGGGAAGGAAAAGGAAAATTTAATACGAATATACAGTTATTCTAGTTAAATTAATTTTTCTTTTTTATTGAAATGTAATTGACACACAACACTGTACAACATGTACAATGATGATTTTGTGCACATACTTATCGTGAAATGTTTACCACAGTAAGGTAAACACATCCTTCAACTCACATAATTGGTTGTTTTTATGGTGAGAATATTAAAATTCTGCTCTTGTAACACCTTTGAAGTATGCCTGAAGTATATACTACAGCATTGTTAACTATAGTCATCATGCTGTGCCTTAGATCCCCAGAGCTTGTTTATTTTATAACTGAAAGTTTGTAACCTTTGACCAACATTTCCTATTTTCCTGACCCTTAATCCCTAGCAACCACCACTCCATCCTTGTTTCTATGAGTTTAATGATTTAGATTCCATGTATAAATAAGAGCATGTAGTAAAGACACAGTTCATGTTATTGTTTCACTTTATTATCCTTCACAGATATTGCATTTTCCATGAATTGAAGGCCAGAAGCAACCCTGTGCCAAACAAGTTATCAGCATCATTTTTACAAAAGCATCTGCTTACTGTGTGTCTCCATGTCACATTTGGTGATTCTCACATTTCAAACTTTTTTCTTATTATTATACTTATTATAATGATCTGAGATCAGTGATCTCTGATGTTCCTATTGTACAGGGAATATGACTTGTTGAAGGCCTAGATGATAGTAAGAATTTTAATCAATGAAGTATTTTTTAATTAATTTATTTTTTATTGAAGGATAATTGCTTTACAGAATTTTGCCGTTTTTTGTCAAACCTAAACATGAATCAGCCATAGGTATACATATATCCCCTCCTTTTTTAAATTAAGACATTTACATTGTCTTTTTAGACATAATGCTGTTGCATACTGACAAACCAAAATTAATGTGAATCATTCTATTGTAAAATTTGTTTTGTTATGATAGTTTGGAAGAAAAACCACAGTATCTTCCAGATATGCCTGTGATTTGTCTTTTTCTGTCTGACTTATTTCACATAGCCCAGTGCCCCAAAAGCCCACCAGGCTCCTCTGTTCATGGGATTCTCCAGGCAAGAATAGTGGAGTGGGTTGCCATTTCCTTCTCCAGGGGATCTTCCCTACCCAGGGATCAAACCCAGGTCTCCCGCATTGCAGGCAGATGCTTTAACCTCTAAGCCACATGGACTGTGGCCCAAAAGTCCATTTACAGTGTCATAAATAGAAGGATTTCCTTCTTTTGTATTAGTGAATAATATTCCACTGTATGTGTGTTATTTTGTATATTATTCATTTTCATAATTTTATACTTATAAATTTATTTGGGTATGTGTATTTTATGCACAAAGAATGCTTGAGGGGATAACCAACATTTTAACCTCAGGATGATGGGTAGGATTTACTTTCTTCTTTATACATTTATATGGTAATCAAATGTTTACAATGAGTATTTTTTACATGATGCTCATATAAAAATAATAATAAAAGTATTATCAGTGTGGCAAAAAGCAGAAAAAGTGACTTACATTAGTAACAATATCTATAAGGAAGCTTGGAACACAAACGTTTAACAAGATCTTTGTTGTTGTTCAGTCATGGAGAATTAGCGGTAAATTATAGGAGAAACCATAGGACTAGGAAAAGAGCAGTGATAAGGAAGAGTCTTCCCTGGTGGCTCAGATGGTAAAGCATCTGCCTACACTGTGGGAAACCCAGGTTCAATCCCTGGGTGGGGAAGATCCCCTGAAGAAGAAAATGCAACCCACATCAGTATTCTTGCCTGGAAAATTCCATGGATGGAGGAGCCTGATAGGCTATTGTCTATGGGGTTGCAAAGAGTTGGACACAATGGAGTGACTTTGCTTTCACTTTTCAAGGAAGAGAAGGAAGTCAGATAAAGAAATCTTAAAAAAAAATAAAACTGGCACAACTTTGAAATAAAATGCATGTAGATGGATGATAAAGCGTAAGAGCTAAACTAACAGATTTCTGGATTACATTATAAGGTACACATTTTAGCCAAGGAAGCCTTGAAATTAATATAATGAAACTGTTAGATTCATGAAAGTTTAGCTCACCAGTTATCTAGTATCTATTTCAGTAATATATTCCCTAGGGCCTGGCATTACACCTGCCATACAGGAATTCTGTAAATATTTGTTCAATAAATGAATGAATAGATTGTGTTAAATTTGAAGTAATTGTGACTCCAAGGAAATAGATAAATGGGATACTAAGGAACAAGTCCTGTAATGAATGTATTAATTTGAAAGTCATTAAAATCAAAGTAGTAGTTAAAACCAAGAAAGTGAACAGAAGTTCAAAGGTAAGCATGTTTGCAGAGATGAGCAGCAGATTCTGACTGATGGAACACAGGGATACAGGCATTAAGGTGGTATGGAAAGAACAGTACATATAGTACCTTTCCTTAATTTGGACTTCACTGTATTTAGAGTTCCCTCCTCCCCACAACAGCCCCTCTCTCTCACTCAACTACTACTATTACACTTATACACTAAAATCATCTAATCCACAGATTCCATTTAGACATAATGAATTGTTCCAATAATGTCTTTTATAGCAAATATTCCAGTCTAGGATGATACGATATGTTTATTTGTCATGTCTCTTTCAATGTGGGAAGAATTCCTCCTTTTCCCTTGACTTTCATGATCTTGATATTTTTTAATTCTAAAATAAAATATTCATTAAAAATCATGAAATCTCACAAGTAGACCAATTAAGTGAAAATAAACAAATATTCCCCCTCCACTGAAGAAAGTCTTTTTTTCTGGAAACAACCTAAAATGTTTCTAGATGAAATAATATTTGGGTGGGGCTGTCTGAGGAGCTGGAGGTGGCCCTTCAGGGTTCTTTTCACTTGCGTTTAGAAATGTCTGTGTAAGAAAATGTTAAAAGAAATACATGTCAATTATTTTATAGAAAGGTCCTCCATTTAGTTCTGTATGTAGTTTTCTAAAAGTTAGATTTGGTTGGCCAGGAAACCTAAAAAAAAATAACAGCTGTAGAAGATATTATTATTTTTTTTAAAAAATGTAGGTAAATTCATAGCATAAAAGTATATATTTTGAAGGGAACGATGTCTGTCTGCTTTTTGCTCCTTCTGGGAGTGCCATAATATTGATATATATGCTGGTTCATTTGATGGTCCCCACAGGCCCTTTGGCTCTGTCTCCTTTTGTTCTTTTTCTGTTCAATGGCCTGAACTTCACGTTCACTGGTTTGTCTTTTCTGCTCCCTTACATCTTTTGTTGAAGTTTTCTAGAGAATTTTAAAATTTCAGTTATTGTATGTTTCAGCTCTAGGATTTCTATGTTGTTCCTTTTTTATAATTTCTGTCTTTTAGATGGATATTTTTACTGATATTCATTTTCTTCAGAAATTCTTTCTCTAATCTTCTTTAGTTCACTGTTCATATATATATATATATATATATTTAGCTTTTTGCAAATCTTGTATTTTTTGTCATGTGTGGCCACTGAAGTCACTGTGGATCAGCCAGTGACATGACAGGAATTTACCTAAATGTCTTGAGCTAAAAGAGAGAGAGAGAAAAGTACTACTTTACCTGGCCTCAGCAATTAGGCCATGAGCCGGAAATTCCTTCAATGCCAAGCCAGTCTACCAACACTCTTTTCCTCTTTGTAAGATTTTGTGGCTTTGTCCTAAATGTCCTCTTTGCATGGAGATCATACATCCAAAGGTAGATGAACAGCCTGAGTTGTGGACCCTCTCAGGCCCTTTATATCTGGACCTGGGGATGTGCATCCTGTTCTCTCTTACCCAGTGTATGTGCAGGCCCTGTGAGCTCTTATTCCCTCAAAAGAGTTCCTGCTCTACCTTATTCTTCCCAGATTTTGGGTCTCTGTGCCCCTTTCCCTGCTTGCTGTTTCATCACATGAGTGCAGGCTATATATATATTTAAATATTTCAACAGCTTCCTGGAAAGCTTCTTTGCCTAAAAAGTATGGAGCAGAAGGGGCAAAAACAAAGGCCATACTCAATGGAATATTACTCAGACATAAAAAAGAATGAAAGAATCCCATTTGCAGCAACAGTATGGACTTTCATACTGAGTGAAACAGTCAGACAAAGACATATCCTTGTGGAATCTAAAAAACATGGTGTAAAGGAACTCATTTACAAAATAGAAATAGAGTCATAGATGTAGAAACATTTATGGTGACTGGGAGGATATGGGAGGAGGGATAAATTGGGAGTTTGGGACTGACATATATACAATGCTAAATGTTCAATCTGGTTTTAGAAAAGGCAGAGGAACCAGAGATCAAATTGCCACCATCTGCTGGATCATGGAAAAAGCAAGAGAGTTCCAGAAAAACATCTTTTTCTGCTTTATTGACTATGCCAAAGCCTTTGACTGTGTGGACCACAATAAACTGTGGAAAATTCTGAAAGAGATGGGAATACCAGACCACCTGACCTGCCTCTTGAGAAACCTGTATGCAGGTCAGGAAGCAACAGTTAGAACTGGACATGGAACAACAGACTGGTTCCAAATAGGAAAAGGAGTACGTCAAGGCTGTATATTGTCACCCTTCTTATTTAACTTCTATGCAGAGTACATCATGAGAAACGCTGGACTGGAAGAAGCACAAGCTGGAATCAAGATTGCCAGGAGAAATATCAATAACCTCAGGTATGCAGATGACACCACCCTTATGGCAGAAAGTGAAGAGGAACTAAAAAGCCTCTTGTTGAAAGTGAAAGTGGAGAGTGAAAAAGTTGGTTTAAAGCTCAGCATTCAGAAAACCAAGATCATGGCATCTGGTACCATCACTTCATGGGAAATAGATGGGGAAACAGTGGAAACAGTGTCAGATTTTATTTTTGGGGGCTCCAAAATCACTATAGATGGTGATTGCAGCCATGAAATTAAAAGATGCTTACTGCTTGGAAGAAAAGTTATAACCAACCTAGATAGCATATTGAAAAGCAGAGACGTTACTTTTCCAACAAAGGTCCGTGTAGTCAAGGCAATGGTTTTTCCCATGGTCAGGTATGGATGTGAGAGTTGGACTATGAAGAAGGCTGAGCCCTGAAGAATTGATGCTTTTGAACTGTGGTGTTGGAGAAGACTCTTGAGAGTCCCTTGAATTACAAGGATATCCAACCAGTCCATTCTGAAGGAGATCAGCCCTGGGATTTCTTTGGAAGGAATGATGCTAAAGCTGTACTTTGGCCACCTCATGCGAAGAGTTGACTCATTGGAAAAGACTCTGATGCTGGGAGGGACTGGGGGCAGGAAGAGAAGGGGATGACAGTGGATGTGATGGCTGGATGGCATCACTGACTCGATGGATGTGAGTCTGAGTGAACTCCGGGAATTGGTGATGGACAGGGAGGCCTGGCGTGCTGCGATTCATGGGGTCGCAAAGAGTCGGACACGACTGAGCAACTGAACTGAACTGAACTGAAATATAAAATAGACAACTAATAATGACCTACTGTATAGCACAGGGAACTCTGCTCAGTACTCTATAATGGTCTATAGAGGAAAATAATCTAAAAAAACAGTGGATATATGTGCACATATAACTGATTTACTATGATGTATACCTGAAATACAACATTGTAAATCAACTGTATTCCAATAAACTTTTTTAAAAATTTAAAACAATGGTGAGCCTCTGTGCTGATTCCTGATAAAAATGCACATGGTGTGAATTTTGAACAAGTGATCTACACCAGGAACACTGACTACTATATTTACCTATTTACTGTATTTACTATATTTACTGTATTTCAGTTAAGTTCAGTCACTCAGTCGTGTCTGACTCTTTGCGACCCCATGAATCGCAGCATGCCAGGCCTCCCTGTCCATCACCAACTCCCAGAGTTCACTCAGACTCCCGTCCATTGAGTCGATGATGCCATCTAGCCATCTCATCCTCTGTCATCCCCTTCTCTTCCTGCCCCCAGTCCCTCCCAGCATCAGAGTCTTTTCCAATGAGTCAACTCTTCACATGAGGTGGCCAAAGTACTGGAGTTTCAGCTTCAGCATCATTCCTTCCAAAGAAATCCCAGGGCTGATCTCCTTTAGAACGGACTGGTTGGATCTCCTTGCAGTCCAAGGGACTCTCAAGAGTCTTCTCCAGTACCACAGTTCAAAGCATCAATTCTTCGTGGCTCAGCTTTCTTTACAGTCTAACTCTCACCTCCATCCATGACCTCTGGAAAAACCATAGCCTTGACTAGATGGACCTTTGTTGGCAAAGTAATGTCTCTGCTTTTCAATATGCTATCTAGGTTGGTCATAACTTTTCTTCCAAGCAGTAAGCGTCTTTTTATTTCATGGCTGCAGTCACCATCTGCAGTGATTTTGGAGCCCAAAAAATAAAAATAAAAAAGAAATAAAAATAAAAATAAAAAAATAAAAATATATTTATATTTACTATAGTATTTATATTTACTATAATATATATTCCTATATATTTTATAGTATATAAATAAATATATAGTATATAAATTTTATAATATACTAAATATTACTATATATTTATAATAAATATATTATATTTACTGTAAACACGCTGACTTCTGTATTTACCACCACTATGCTGAGGAATGGGAGTTGATGGGTAAGTTAAAATACCATAGCAGTCTCTTACTAACAACTAGCTGCTGTTTTCTTCAGTAAGCAGAACTTTAGTTGCTGAAAATTTTGAATTAGTTTCCAGATTAAAAAAAAAAAAAGTGTCAGTCTTTGTGAGTTTAATTTGTTTTAGTGGAGGGGGTGTTTTTTTTAAGTGCCCTACCTTGTCATATTCCATTATGTCACTCCTATAGAAAGTATTCTCATCTATACATGTTGTTTTTTGGTGTGTGTGAGCGTGGGGGACATCCCTGGTGGCTGGCTCAGACTGTAAAAAACCTGCTTGCAATGCTGGAGACTCGGCTTCAATCCCTGGCTCAGGCAGGTCCCCTGGAGAAGGGAATGGCTACCCATTCCAGTATTCTTCCCTAGAGAATTCCATGGACAGAAGAGCCTGGAGGGCTGCAGTCCATGAAGTCTGCATGAGTTGGACACAACTGAGTGACTTTCACATATGCATTTTCTTGTTTATATGTTTGGCATTTACCAAGAAATATTAAGCTCTAGGATTTAAGAGAAATTTATGATTCTATTTCTTTTTTTTCACAAATGTTTATATTTTCCATTGATGACTATCATTTGCGTTTTTGACATTCAATCTCTCATATTTATGCTTTACATAGTCAAATGTTTGTTTCATTCCTCTTTGTTGATATTTAGGTTTAGTGTCTTGGCGTAGAGTCCTAAGTATGTAAGTCCTTTTACAATGCTCTACACTGTTGAAATCAGGAAATACTAATTTTAGTCACTTACAAATATTCAAGCATTGTGGAAGTGGCATTGATACAATCTTGAGACCATTTGTATGACTCCAAGAAGATTCTCATATATTTACTTCTAACATTTTAACAAAATATGCTTTGGTAGATTTAAAATTTGGACTAAGAATTTCTATATAACTGATTATGAGAATGCAATGAGTAAACATACCCTAAATTACTGCATATAGGATTGGAGAAATCTTATTAAAATTTATTTTTACCTTAATGAAGGCTGATATTTTTCTAAACTTCCTGATACAGTAGCTTAACATAGAAAAAATGTTTTTTAACTTTAATTCTGAATGAAATTGTTCAAATTAGAAAAGAATTGCATTTAGTTAATTTAATTGACCACAACCAACCATTACCTCAACCATGTGGTAACCAATAAAATACCCTGGAGGAATTAGTGCAAGCAATGATGCTTGTTATTGTCTACATGCTATTGCTCACTTTAACATACACCTGGCCTGAGTAACCATATCATGTAAGGATTCAATTTAGAGACTTAGATTCTAAATTATGTGCTGAGCTAATCAGAACAGACTCCCATTTTAATGGAAATAATAAATGAAGGGAGCTATAATTTCATTACAGAAAAACAGTTTTGGATTAATTGGATTGAGGTATCAGTGTTTTCACTAAATTCTTGAGATCTATTTTTTTCTTTTCATTTCTGCACAATTTTTACTTTATAACTGTACCTAACTCTATGACTTTCTTAAAATTAGATGAAATATGACAATACTTATTTTTTGACCTGCAGGGTGGACATACTTTATAACTCTATCCTCTGCTGTTTCTTCCTGACAGCTGCCAGATGACAGAGGGCCGGCCCATTTGGCTTCTACACCAAGACTTGCTCCTTCTGTCCTTTGCTCTGCTGCACTGAGATCTTTTATTAACATCTAACTGCAGCAGCCTTATGTCTGTGGACTGCAAATAAGAATGAAGCTGGGAGAGGCCTGGAATTTGTTCCATTATACACTGGAATAAGGCCAAAGGCTGACTACTTGATTTTGAGTCTAGTGACAGATATAGTATCTGCTTTCTCAAGAAGCCAAGAGACTTGAAATATGTCCAAAGCCTGTCCTTATACCTAAGATCTGAGATGTTATAACTTAAAATTTCACCCATTATCTTCTGAGTTTAACAACAATTGGTGGTAGTGAATGAAATGATTATGTGAGAGTTCACAATGCACCTAAAAGAGAGGGGAAACAAAAGATTCTTTTTTCCTTATTTGGTTCATTAAAAAAAAGTCTTTAACCCCTAGAAGAGGAGTTGCAGAAATTATAATTGAATGTTATTGTGGAGTCGATATGAATATTTTCAGATCTCTGTTAAAGTGAGAAAATTATAAAGATAGAAACCCAGTGTTAAAAAAAAAAAAAGACTTCCTAGAGTTTCCTGGTCAAAGTATACAGTCAATACCTTTCAGTTCAGTCCAGTCGCTCAGTCGTGTTGCCTCTTCATTACCTCATGAACTGCAGCACACCAGGCCTCCCTGTCCATCACCAACTCCTGGAGTGCACCCAAACCCATGTCCATCGAGTCGGTGATGCCATCCAGCCATCTCATCCTTTGTCATCCCCTTCTCCTCCTGCCCCCAATCCCTCCCAGCATCAGGGTCTTTTCTAATGGGTCAACTCTTCGCATAAGGTGGCCAAAGTATTGGAGTTTCAGCTTCAACATCGGTCCTTCCAATGAACACCCAGGACTGATCTACTTTAGAATGGACTGGTTGGATCTCCTTGCAGTCCAAGGGACTCTCAAGAGTCTTTTCCAACACCACAGTTCAAAAGCATCAATTCTTTGGTGCTCAGCTTTCTTTATAGTCCAGCTATCACATCCATACACGACCACTGGAAAAACCATAGCCTCGACTAGACAGACCTTTGTTGGCAAAGTAATGTCTCTGCTTCTTAATATGCTGTCTAGGTTAGTCATAACTTTCTTTCCAAGGAGTAAGTGTCTGTTAATGTCATCGCTGCAATCACCCTCTGCAGTGATTTTGGAGCCCCCCAAAATAAAGTCAGCAACTGTTTCCACTGTTTCCCCATTTATCTGCCATGAAGTGATGGGACCAGATGCCATAATCTTAGTTTTCTGAATGTTGAGCTTTAAGCTAACTTTTTCACTCTCCTCTTTCACTTTCATCAAGAGGCTCTTTACTACATACTAAACACTGTACTAAGAACTTTATACGTGTTAGTTAATATGCTAAATTTGTAAAGTAGGTTGTTTTCTTCCACATTTTGCACAGTGTGAAGCTGAAGATCATAGATATTAGGAAACTTGGCCATACAACATTCCTCATGAGCAATATGCTAATCAGGGTAGAGAAAAAGTTCATCATCTTTTTGGTGTGAGTTTTCTATATCATAGTGTCTTTCATAGTAATAAAATGTGAGATCTACATCTTCCTTTAGAGATTATAGAGCAAACGATGTGGGAGTTCATGGAATTCAGTAATTTCCCTATAAACAAAGCCATTCTAGCCAGAAAATTTGGGGAGCATGTCCATAAACATGCAGATAACTAAAGGATCAGTGCATTTTTTGGATGCTTGCCAAACAAAAGTCCTGGGAAATTGGAGGCAGTGGTGTTGTCAATACAGAGAAGTTACTGTAGGCGAGGAGGGGGCCCAAAGTTAGATACTCAGCCCATTTCAACAACGACACCCACAGTCTGCCATATGCTCTTCTCTACAAGTATAAACTATAGTCTCAGATTTTCAATATTTCATAGCATGTTATATAAGCATATTGTGATGGTTAATTTGATGTATGAACATGATTGGGCTGTGGAATATCTAAAAATATTTATTTAAATCTTATTTTGGATGTTTCTGGATGAGGTTAACATTTAAACAAGTGGACTAAGTTTGCTCTCCTTAATGTGTGTGGGTCTCAATCAACCAGGTAAAGGACTGAATGGAAAAAGAAAGCAAACCTGATCATCTCTGAGTAGGAGAGAATTCCTTTACTTGGCTGCCTTTGATCTGTGGCTGGTTTTTCCTACCTTTGAACTCAAGCATTGGGTCTTCCTGGGTCTTCAGCCTGACCACCACTGGACTAGAACAACACCACTGGCTTTTCTGATTCTCAGGCCTTCAAACTTACACTGAAACAGTACCACTGGTTCTCCTTGGTTTCCAGTTTGACATCTTACCCTGTAGATCTTGGGGTATGTGTTTGTGTGTGTGTATGAATGTGAATACACACAGAATTTCTTGGTTCTGTTTCTCTGGAGAATGCTAATGGATGATTGCTTACGTTTTTCTAGTTTTAGTATTCAGAATTTTATTTTCATTATTACTCTGATTTGAGAGAATATTCTATATGTTTAAATAAAATTTAATTCTAGTAAGAAAATATTATGAAAATGATAACATTCATAAAACATATTTTTCACGTTAGGCTATCTTATAAATGTGAAGTCAAGTGTAATATACTTTTATTTTATTTTTGGCTTTTGTAATCTATATTACTGCTGTCTTCCAAGTTACCAGATATGATCATTAAGTATTATGACTTTAAAAATTAACCCTATTAATAAATCTTTTGTTTACAGAAAGTAGAAAATACCAAAATTCTTCCTGTAACAATGAACCAATCCCTCATCAAAAAACAAAACAAAACAAAACAAAAATTAGGAAAATACTTTGTAAATTTCATCCTTATCTAACCATTGGCCTTGCATAATTTTAACTATAATAAATATTTAATAGCATGACCTCAGTGTGATAGGCTTCCCTGATAGCTCAGTCAGTAAAGTATCTGCCTATAATGGAGGAGACTCAGGTTTGGTTCACAAGAGTCGGACACAAATTAGTGACTAAACTACCACTCAATCTGTTATTTATGTATCCATATTTCAGGCTATACAATCTTATCTCATAACAAATCATGTTATAAAAAAGCAAACAGATTATGTACAAAATGAGAACAGTTAACAAAGGGCATAAATATGACTGGTTCTCTGAAATTCCCCTTGACTTAGTTGGCACATAAAACATAAAGGAATTCCAAATACTTTACATAGCCATTATTATTAATAATAGAAAGTATATATACTTAAGAGAAATTTTCTGCAGATCTGCTAATAACTACTACTGTTAATTATAGGCATGTTATGTGCCAAGCATTTCACTAAGAACTTTGTTACAGGAAATTAGAGGTGGCACCCCTACCTGGATTAGATGGCATACTGATTCTTTTAAAGACTATTAAAAGGGATTTTAGAACACCAGGAGAGAGGCTGCTCAAAGGATTTCAACAAATATTTTATTCCATAATAAGCAATTCTTAAGTAATATGGTGATAGTCCCTCAATTTCTTATAGTCTTGTGGCTTATGATGAGAGAGTCTTCAATTTAAGACTCCAAAATCACTATGGATGTGACTGCAGCCATGAAATTAAAAGATACTTGCTCCTTGGAAGTCAAGTTGTGACAAACCTAGACAGAGTATTGAAAAGCAGAGACATCACTTTGCCAACAAAGGTCCATAGCCAAAGCTATGGTTTTTCCAGTAGTCACATATGGATGTGAGAGTTGGACTGTAAAGAAAGCTGAGTGCCAAAGAATTGATGCTTTTGGACTGTGGTGTTGGAGAACACTCTTGAGCATCCCTTGGGCAGAAAGGAGATCAAATCACTCACTCCTAAAGGAAATCAACCCTGAATATTCATCAGAAGGACTGAAACTGAAGCTGAAACTCCAATAATTTGGCCACCTAATGCAAAGAGCCAATTGATTGTAAAAGGCCTTGAAGCTGGGAAGGATTGAAGGCAGAAGAAGCAGGTGACAGAGGATGAGACAGTTGGATGGCACCATCAAATCAATGGACATGAGCCTGAGCAAATTCCAGAAAATAGTGAAGGGCAGGGATGTCTGGCATGCTGCAGTCCATGGGGTCACAGAGAATTGGACATGAATGAGTGACTGAACAGCAACAAATTCAGGACTGGTGACAAAGAAAGCCCTTATATTCTAGATCATGATTCTAAGCTCTGAATGAACTATAGAATCACCTGGACATTTTTTTTTTCTTTACCTTTTTAAACTTTATTTATTTATTTTTTAATATAAATTTATTTATTTTAATTGGAGGTTAATTACTTTACAATATTTTATTGCTTTTGCCATACATCAACATGAATCCGCCACAGGTATACACATGTTCCCCATCCTGAACCCCTCCTCCCTCCTCCCTCTCTGTACCATTTCTCTGGGTCATCCCAGTGGCTCAGGCCCCATTTCTGGAATTTCTATTTAAATCGTCTGGTGTTTGCAATGGCAAAATAAGTATCACATAATAATATAATGTACAGGTGGAGTTTAGAGGTACTGGCTTAGAAAAAAGGGCAATGTGACCTCTGTTTTATTTATTTTTGTAAATTTATTTTCAGCAGAAAAGCTAGTGTTCAACTCTCACCCCAGGCTCCCCAGGGCTTATTTCTAGCAATATTGTTTCAGCAAAGACATATTATTTCTCATACTGTTGATGTTAAATAACCTTCAAGGCAAGAGCAGGCTTCTTCCTAAATAGGAGAGACAGATTCAAAAAGATAAACAAGCAAAATGCTTTAACATTAGGAGCTTTAAGCATAGAATTTGCATCTGTTATTCACTATCCTCAAGTGTATATATAGCTCTTGTTCCAAATAAGGAATGACAGAAATTACAGGATGCATTAACATTTGTCATATTTAGTTTAGGATCAAGTGTAATACTATTCATGCTCACAAGAAGATCATTATATGACAGGTGGATAAGAGAAGATGGCTTAGAACTATGTAAACTTTTCCTAAGAATCAAAAAGAATACAGAAAGCAGGAGTAACCTGACTGGGCAGTTAAATCCCTCTCAAGCTTCATTCAGCAGAACCTGTGCCCTGGTATGAACTGTATCAGTAGCAAGGATATGGTGCCTTTTCTTAAATGGTCTACCAGGACCAGAGGGAGCTGTTTCTTCTTCCTAACAATGCAGAAAAACATAAAGCTTAAGTTTTCTTAAACTATGGGATAGTTTAAGACCACTTACTGGTCTTGCTACCTCGGACAAAATGGTTAACGTTTCTGAGCCTGTTTCTCATCTGTAAAATGGGAAGAATAATAAGTACTGATTAGGTAGTTATAAGGATTGAATGAGTATTTATTTGGAAAGTGCTTAAAATAGTCCGCATTAAAAACTTAATCAAATATAAAGGCTCATTAAACAAAAATTTTTTAAAATGAATAACCCAGACTTTCTGAAGAGGAAATTGTTGCTCTTCTTCAAAAGAGAGTAGTGTATGTGCACTTAGAGATCTTCAAACAATTTTTTCCATTTCTATTCAGTTCAGTTCAGTTCAGTTCATTTCAGTCGCTCAGTCATGTCTGACTCTTTGCGACCCCATGAATCGCAGCACGCCAGGCCTCCCTGTCCATCATCAACTCCCGGAGTTCACTCAGACTCACGTCCATCGAGTCAGTGATGCCATCCAGCCATCTCATCCTCTGTCGTCCCCTTCTCCTCCTGCCCCCCAATCCCTCCCAGCATCAGAGTCTTCCAATGAGTCAACCCTTCTCATGAGGTGGCCAAAGTACTGGAGTTTCAGCTTTAGCATCTTTCCTTCCAAAGAAGTCCCAGGGTTGATCTCCTTCAGAATGGACTGGCTGGACCTCCTTGCAGTCCAAGGGACTCTCAAGAGTCTTCTCCAACACCACAGTTCAAAAGCATCAATTCTTCGGTGCTCAGCCTTCTTCACAGTCCAACTCTCACATCCATACATGACCACAGGTAAAACCATAGCCTTGAGTAGCCGGACATTAGTCAGCAAAGTAATGTCTCTGCTTTTTTTTTTTTTTTTCCACTTTCTTCTTTATGTTTTTTTTTTTTTTTTTTCCACTTTCTTCTTTATGTTTTTATTTTTTATTTTTTTTGTAATTTTATTTTTTTAATTTAATTTTTATTTTTACTTTATTTTATTTTACAATACTGTATTGGTTTTGGCATACATTTACATGAATCCGCCATGGGTGTACATGAGCTCCCAATCTAGGTTGGTCATAACTTTTCTTCCAAGGAGTAAGCGTCTTTTAA